>NC_057804.1:594956298-595256298 GCF_018294505.1 Triticum aestivum | reverse complement strand
ACGGGTGCGACGACGGCGACCACACGACAATGATTCAGGGCGAGGTAGTGACTCAGGGAGATGCAGTCGAGCATGGGATAGCTCCTGGACAATATTTGAGGTCGAGACATGGAGGAAGGCGATGGGAACGGGGGGAGAACATGCGAGAGCACGAGTTTAGCGTGACACAAGCATGATCACCACATGCACTGGTGCAAAATGAGGGTTTTGGCCAAGCTGACCGTGTCTAGTACATTTACGTTAGTGCCTTGAGTCTAAACAAAGCAACAAGTTGGTCTAGGGGCAAAGAAGTGATTGGCAGAAGGATCCAGGAGACATGAACAACAAAGTGTTTGTGTTGCAGGGAGACAAACACAGAAAGAGGCAGAGGTGGAGCTTTGACATGGCTTGATCACCCTCAAAGAACACCGTGATGACCAAGTATCATCCAAAATGGAGGAGTCTAGGAGGGGGTTGCTGTACAAAGTACCACAATGGCCAGAAATGGAGATTTGGATGATGCACTCACATAGAGAAGCAACTTGATCTCAATTTGGAAAAAACAGAGTTATTTGGTCATATGAAGATGCTGAAAAAGGTTTCATACCATTTGGAGAACCCAAAATGGTACTACCTTCACAACATCCCCATTGACCAGAAACTTGCAAAAATTCCACATGGCAAATGGCTAGATGGATTGAGCCCCAATTTGGTGGAGGGAGGTTATATGGATAAGACAAGGCCTAGAAACATTTGCAGCCATAATGGAGCAAGATAAAATACACTTGCTTCACAAACTGAAATTTTGGACAGAATCCAAGATTTGAAGTTGTTCTCACATGGAGGCATTAAATGAGCTCAACTTCGGTGGAGGGCCATGATTTGATGATATGAAGGACCATGCAAAATTGCAAGTTATTTGGATATGCCTAGCTTGTACCTCCTTCACAAAGTTTCTTTCTGGACAGAACTTTGGAAAATCATAATTAAATGACTACTAGCCAAATGAGGTTGCATTTTGTCATGTGGCAAATATATGGACAAAAAAAAGATGTCCAAGGAGTTTGAGGTCAATTGGGCAAAGCAAAATGGCACTTGCTTCACAATGTGCCATTTAGGGCGGAATCGGAAATGAGTTGTTTGAGGATGATGATAAACATTATAAATGAAATATTTTTCCATATTTGATGAAGATATGGGCCAAACAATTTATGAGAATTATTTGGGAAGTTTAGGAGTGATGGAAATATAGGTTGCTTCACAACCTAGGGCAAAAAGGATTATTCCTTTAATAGAAAAGGAATATTCCCAATAAGAATAGTGGGATTTGGTCCAAGGTGAAAATGGAAGGGTCTAGGGAAAGATTTGGGTATGACAATCCACTCTGGAAAGGAAAGAAGAGGGCATCTTCTTCAATTTCCAGACCACAAAGCCACAGAAAAAGAAAACTTAGGCAAAAACCTCAGAAAATCAAAAGAAAAAGAAAGGGCCAAAAATCAGGCGGTTACAACTCTTACCCTCTTAAAGAAATCTCGTCCTCGAGATTTGGTTGCTCAGGGAACAAGTATGGATATATCTGACCTTAAGGAAACCGTTTCCAACTCGGGTATCCTTTCTCCTTTATTGTTGTTCCCACTAAATTTTTCATCTAACTTACCTGACTCGCTTTGGGGTGGTTTGCTTTACTGTATCCACATTCTGACAGATCTTACATTGCTAGTTCATGCTTATTCTAGCTCCAATTCTTTTCATATCTAGTAACTTAGCTGACTATGATAGATTATCCTGACTGCAATATATGCCTATCTCACAAATCCGAGAGTGATTTCTTATGGCTGTGTGTGTGTGTGCTGACAATCTTCCATGAATTAGTGATCAAACTCTTTTGATGCACACCCAAGCTCTGACTCCTTGCATTGGGTTTCTCCACTATATGCAGGTCCTTCGGGCTCCAAGCTGTGAGTTGATGCATAACCATTTTCTGACAGATTCTGACTTATCGCAGAAGTCTCTGAATCGTCTTAGTAGGCCCCACTGTCTTGAGTATCAGATCCATACCAAATATTTAATTGTCTCATGTCGTGGCCATCAGGAAGGGGTACGACCTTATATGATAATATCCTCATACTTGACTAACGGTGGTTCTGACAGACAAACTTTTATTCATGCCAAGCTATCCTTTGGTGATTCTCATAGTTGAGGGCACATGCTTCCAGACATAGTTGTTGGAGTCAAACTGTTGAATTGTCCTTTGGTCGGACGTTGCACACCAAGATATTCGACACTGAGAAAGCTGAGCATATACTATCGACTGAGAAGGTTGTCTGGATATGGTGTCCTTACCAAAATTGAGCAGACCCCTCAGGTGAATATCCATGGTGATCCATACTGACTCAGACTGCACGGGGTATCTGCACCATGCGGATCTTGTAACAATTTTCATACCTGCATCACCGGTCTTGCTCCTTCTTTACTGTTTTCCTTGTTTGGATCCTTGGCTGAAGGAGTGGGGTCATATTGTTTCTCTATGTGACCATAGTTTCTGTCGGGTGCAATATTCTGACAGGCATACTATTATCCGCATCTTCTGACATGGTTACCCATTAAATGGTAGGTTCAACACCTCTCAAGTTCTGACCATAGAAAATTGATCATCCGAACCCTTGCAAGAAATCAACAAATAAATCAGTAGCCACGAGAACGGTCTTTACAACTCAGATCTGGGCATTACTGAAATAACTCAACCACGGCTCAGGACGGCCGAAAAGAAGCTCAGAGCATGAGACCGGGTCGATAAGAAGAAAGTGGCAGCTCCCTAAAATAGCCAAAAAGCAGCTATCACTACAAAAAAAAGACACATCCGTGACATTTTGGGCCAAACAAATTTTTTCCTGTCATACATATGTCACTTCTATGACGATAATTGTGACAAAACCCGGTATCTTGATGGATGTGGTGGGCTCCTACTTCTATGACAAAAAATCATGACAGAAAAATGGTCTTTTCGTCCTGGGCGGGCCGGAGACGTAGCTGCATGACATTCTTTGGGCCGTCCATGACGGAAAAAACCATGGTAGAAGCGAGGGGGATGAAAATTTCAGGGAGTTCCCGGTTACGGTGGGAGGTCGGGGACCGAGCGATGCGCGTTTCTCTCGTACACGTACACGCGTGTGTGCGAGGCGTTGACTCTTACTGAACCCGAGCGAGGCGTTGGGCTCTAACTGAACCCGAGCGATTGCACTGCAGGCTACATGTTACTGAACCCGAGCGATCGATTCCTTCGCTACTGCTGCTAAATGAAGCCAATCGATGCTGCCTCTCTGGATGAACAGTGAGCGTTGCGGGGGGGGGGGGGGGTTGGATGAACAGTGAGCGGTGGGAGTGGATGAACAGGACCCGTGGCGTTGCCTTTGGATGAACAGGACCCCGATCGATCGAGCCGGTTGGGGCTGGATGAACAGGACCCCGTGAAGGGCTGGATGAACAGGACGACCCCGTGAAGGGCTGGATGAACAGTAAACGGTGGAGGGATGGATGAATAGTAGCCCGTGGAGGGGTGGTTGAACAGGAGCCCGTGGAGAGGGGTGGTTGAACAGTAGCCGGTGGAGTAGCGCGTGGTGGAGGCTGGATGAACAGGAGCCTGTGGATGAACAGTCGCAGGTGGAGGCTGGAGGAGGTCGATGGCGGATGAACAGTAGCCCGTGGAGGCTGGAGGAGGTCGACGGTGGAGATGAACAGTATCCCGTGGAGTCCCATTTTGCGGTACGCCACACCCCTCCCGATGAACAGGACCCCCGTTTCGATCGTAGCGCTCCAACACAAGTCCGTTTTGTCCGTTTTGCGGTACGCCACACCCCTCCCGATTAACAGGACCCCCGTTTCGACCGTAGGAGGTCCGTTTCGTCCGTTTTGCGGTATGCCACACCCCTCCCGATCAACAGGACCCCCGTTTCGACCGTAGGAGGTCCGTTTCCTCCATTTTGCGGTACGCCACACCCCTCCCGATGAACATGACCCCGTTTCGAACGTGGCCGGTCGAATACAAGGCCGTTTCCTTCGTTCTGTGATACGCCAGGCCTCGTTTCCACCGCCAGTTCCGTCCAAGCCCTCCCGATGAACACGACGACGCATTCAGTTCTGACCCAGCCGGTTGGCTCCCACGCGTTCCGTTGCCTCCCGATGAACACGACGCATTCCGTTGCCTCCCCATGAACACGACGCATTCCGTTGCCTCCCCATGAACATGACGACGATGCTGTTTCTCCGTTCCGACCCAGCCATGTACATGAGCCCTGGCCATACGTATGCGCGAGTAGGCGTTCGAGACCCCACCCGTATGTACACATACGTGGCCGTATTTTCTTTCTTGCGCATTGGCCGTTGTACGTACGTGTACATGCTACGTGCGCGCCTCTACTACGACACATGCGCGCCCCTACATCGACCAGTATATATGTACGTACACGTTCGCGAGCAGAATGACAACGCTATGTACGCTTCGACCAGGTGGGTCCCAACTGTCAGACACTTCCTTGCGTGCGAAGATGTAGCTGGTGGGTCCCAGCAGTCAGGGGGAAACGTTTTTTCACGAAAGATGGTGGCCCGTCTGGTGGGTCCCCGCTGTCAGGTGGAGGAATAATTATTTTGGATGTAATAAGGAGGCACTTCCTTGCTGCGGCCGTGGACCTAGCTGTCAGCCTCTCCACGTACAGTCCACATCCGATGGAAGCCGTTCCTTGACCACGTTGACCACGCCGCACCGAGAGCACCAGGGCGGTGGACGACGGCGAGGCCTAGAAAGGGGACGACGCGGAGCCGGGGAAGATGCGGCAGTGGATGCCCACACATAGAGGAGTACAAGGGTTCACTGGTTCGCTGCAGTGTGAGGCTGCCGTCGCCGCAGAATAACAAGGGGTGTAGGTGAGTAGAGGGATGGCCTGGCTAGCGGTGGGAGGATTAGGCGGCGGTGAGGCCTCCGCCGCATCGCAGCCGGCCACGGGAGGCAGGAGCACGAGGCACGACTGGCGCTGGTTTGGGCGGCTGGAGCAAGAAGACCAGAGGTTGAAGAAGCACTCCGGCCGTTGGATGGACATCATACGGTCACTGGAGCTAGAATCATGCATATTGAATAAATTGACAAAGCCCTCCGTCCCCGTCAACTTAGAAGGCCCACAAGTCAGCCTGCCACTATACTGGGTCCCATCTAACAGGGGGAGTATTCATTTTTTTGTGCGTAATAAGGAGGCACTTCCTTGCGTGCGAAGATATAACTGGTGGGTCCGAGCTATCAGCGGTGGTAACGTTTTTTTGTGAAATACAGAGGCCCTTTTGGTGGGTCCCTGATGTCAGGTGGAGGAATCATTATTTTGCGCGTAATAAGGAGGCATTTCCTTGCGTGCGGCCGTGGACCCAGCTGTCGGCCTCTCCACGTACAATCCACTTCAGATGCATGTCGATCGTTGACCACGTTCACCAGGCCGCACCGAGAGCACCAGGGCGTTGGATGACGGCGAGGCCTAGGAAGGGAACGACACGGAGGCAGGGAAGACTCGATAGTTGTTTCCCACGCGGAGGGGAGTATGACTGTACGAGGGTTTACTGGTTCGTCTGCCGTCGCCGAAGAATAACAGCAAGTGTGGGTGAGTAGAGGGATGGCTAGGCCAGCGATGGGAGTATGGTGGGGTGGTGAGGCCTGCGCGGCAGCAGAGCCGACCGCGGGGAGGAGGGAGCAGGCAGTCCCGCCGGTGCTTGTTTGAGCGGCTGGAGCAGGAAGAGCAGAGATTGAAGAAGCACGACGGCCGTTGGATGGCCATCCAACAGTCACTGCTTGTGCGTCAACCTTTTTTTAGAAAAGCCTCAAATCTGTGTAAAATAACATACAACCCATCTGCCATTATTTCTAATAATTTACAGTCCATTTGCTAATTCTTAAGGTTTTTTTGGAGCCCATATTATTTTTGTTAGCATTACAACCCATATTTGCAAATTTCGGTGCTGTCCGAACTATTTTTAATTCCAAAATTTTGACTCACATTCAAACTGATTTTAAAAATAAATGTATATCAATATAAAATCCAATAAATTCTCAATGCATAAAAATTAATGTAATTTAAAATCTCGAAATGAAAAAAAAGATATTTGAAACTAATTGCCGGTTTGATGTGTTTTAAAAATGTACAACCCATTTCTCATTACTAATGGGCCATTTTCTCGGCCAGCCGAATGAAAGCTCTCCTCGTCTTGAAAGATTTGCAGCCCAACAGGCCTAACAAAGCGACTTGGCAAATCACAAAAAAACTGGGCTGTGGCCGTGGACCCAGCTGTCAGCCTCTGCACGTACAGTGCTCTTCCAATGGAATGTCGTTGACCACATTGACCACGCCGCGCCAAGAGCACCAATGCGGTGGACGACGGCGAGGCCTATGAAGGGGACGACGTGGAGCCGGGGAAGACGCGGCAGTGGATGCCCACGCGGAGAGGAGTACGATGGTTCACTGGTTCGGCTGCGGTGTGAGGCTGCCGTCACCGCAGGGCCTGGCTAGCGGTGGGAGTAGTAGGGGGCGATGAGGCCTCAACGACAGCACAGCCGGCCACTGGAGGCAGGAGTAGGCGGTCTCCCCGGTGCTGGTTTGGGCGGCTGGTGCAAGAAGAGCAGCGATTAAAGAAACAGGAGGACCGTTCAATTCAAATCCAATGGTTACTGCTGCTAGAATCGTTTGTTGACTAAGTTGACAAGCCCTGCGTACGCGTCAACTTAGTAGGCCCACAGGCCGGCCTCCCAACCGGTGTGCCCCAAATGTCAGTGGGAGGAATCATTTTTTTTGCGTAATAAGGAGGCAGTTGATTGTGTGCGGCCAGGCCAGCGGAGGGAGTAGGGTGGGCCGGGGAAGCCTGCGTGGCATCACAGCGGTCCACAAGAGGAGGGAGCAGGCAGTCCTGCCGGCGCTAGTTTAGGCAGCTGGAGCAGGAAGATCAGAGATTGAAGAAGCACGTCGGCCATTGGATGGACATCCAACAGTCACTGCTGCTAGAATCGTGTGTTCACTGACAAAGCCTTGCGTAAACAAGTCATCCTCGAAATCTGTGGCGTGTATAGCCCATTTGCTATTATTTTTATAATTTTTACTCATTTTCTAATTCACATGGAATTTATTGCAGCCCGTCTTCCATTTTTAGAATTGCTGGCCATTTTCTGGTCAGTACCAGGGTCAAAAAATTAACTAAATACGTGGGAAATTTTGAGAATTCACAAATTTTTGCTGGGGAACGAAATATTCTTAATCCAAAAATTAATTGCCATACTAAAAAAATTTAAAAATAAATTAGTACTATGTCATGTTAAATCCAATGAAATACGTATAAGATATCAGTGAAGAACAAAAACAAAAAAAGAAACTAATATCCCATTTGCTATATTTTTTTTGGAATTTTCAACCCTTTTTGATATTACTTTTAACAGACATTGGCCATACTCTTTGGACAGGATGGAATGCATCCCTCCTTGTCTTGAAAGATTTGCAGCCCAGTAATTCGGAGAAAACAAATAGGCCTAGCTTGGGTATACTTCAAAAAGAAATACTGGACTACCTATTTTCCCAAAGAACTGGTGCATGAGCATTTAGCTTTATTTATTTATTTACTTATTTATGTTTAGGGTACCATGAGCATGTACCTGGGCCGGATTCATGTGAGAGCTTCCCTTCTAGTTAATTATGGGCTTCTCTATTGGGCCTTCATCAGTGGGCTGCATGTTATCAACAAGTGGAAAATGTGTTCCGTACGAAAAATAATATGAGCTATGTACGGTATGGGGCACTAAAGGATCAAACCATGCAACAACTTCCAAAATATTGTGTTTGTCGTTCTAACAACACATTTATTCAACCAACAGACGAAATATACTACTGATTGTACATTGAAAACAGTAGCAGCAGCAACCAGGGCTGGGGGTGCAACAGAAGCAGTAAGCAGGCCGGAAGAGTGAAGACGCAGCTCTCTCTTCCAAACCAAACATCTGCCATCATTACAAAAGGGCTACCAAAAAAGAACAAGTGTATGCATCAAACTAAATAAAGATCCTACTACACAAGTGTACGCATCTAACTAACTGGCTCAGTTAGACGTTACTATTTATTAAGCTGTGGAGATTGGCTGACGGCTTGAACCAGATGGGTGCCTGACGGGGGAAACTCCAGCCAGTAGGTCGAAGTCTGATACTTGCGACCCTCTCTCCTACTTTGGGCTACAGAGCGTGGCGGCACATATCAGGGTATGGTGCATGCAGAGACGCATGGTATGCTGTGTACACACAGTTTTGCCTAATGAACGAAACCGCGCTGCCATCATGATCCTTGCCGTCGGTTATCTCCTGGTTAATCGGATAATTCAGTCCGACAAACAGAGAGCGTGTACCAAGGCTACTTACCAGCCTCCAGTCAAAAACTCCTGAAGGCCCAGAGAAGCTGGGATCCTGCTCAAAGACCTTGCAGTGACTGTGATTGTATTTCGTGAAACAACACGTCCGGTACGTGCAAACGATCATCAATCTTTCGCCATCGTCTAATCGAGCCAGGAACCACCTGCAACTGCCATGCCGCTTTTCTTTGAAAGGTTCTGGGATTAGGAAGGGTAGGGACACCAGGCGGCCTACAACATCATATCAAGTTGGAGTCAAATAAAAAGGGCTCTTGATTTAGTCAATCTTAAGAACAACATGTTATGAGCATGAATATTTTTTCAGTAAATGTTGACAGTAATATAAGCAAGCCATCATGATATCATAGGAAAGTAACATACTGCTGTAACAGCCTTTGTAGCGATGACTGGAGTAGGCCAGCAATACGTCTAGCCATAGAAGGAGTCGACAACGTAAATTAAGCCGTTGTGTTCAATGGCATCAGAGAACCATGGAGGATGTATGATCCTGCGATGGACGTGCAGATTTATCCACTTACCGCAGTGACCTGTTAGATAGGCGAAATCGCGGTTGAAGAACGCAATTAGCCTGAAGTCTTTATAATTCGCAGATCTTGTGGGCACTCGGCAGATTACAACCTTGAGCAAATCAAACTTGGTATCATGTTGGCTACTGTAAGATTCCGAGTATTCTGGGCCGTGGTGCCAAAGCAGTGCAGTGTTAATCGAAGGAAGGGGGATCAATCGCCGGGTGTAGACCTCCACGAGCACCCAGCTGCCGCGACCATCGACGAGCACCATCCAAGACGTGTTCATGCGGACCCAGTACATACCGTTAATGTAGTTGAGGCTGACGGGGATCGGATCGCAGTCAAGGGGGTTGATGCTCGCCACCCTACGATCGTTATGCTGCGTGACACACCGTTTCTGAAGATCAGGCGACATCAGCAAGCAAGGAGCTAGCTTAAAAAGCTCCGGCCTAAGGGCTTTGAGTAAACGGTACAGCCCCGACGAGCACGCGACAAGCGGCATGGTACTGAGATTGTCCACATGCAAAACAATGAGCTTGATTACCTCTGTGGGGAGCGACTTCTAGCCACTCTTTTGGCGGACGCTGCTCGGTTCTGCCATTGTTAGTGCTTGGGTTTGGACGAGGGGGGGAGGCGCCTTAGCGGGGATGGAAGATTGGACGAGATTATGTGCGGACAAAGATGGAGAAGCGAATATGTGCTGCGGGAAGTGGACGGGTGATGATGACTACATCACGCCGCTTGACTCACGAGACACATACCAGCATCGTAGGGTCATGTCGATGCCAGACAACTTGCTTGAGTGATCACAGTACTGGTACTCCCTACATTACCTACTACAGCACTATGCCCTAACTTGCTTGAATAGAGTAGTAGAGTAGGACTTTGCTCTTCTACTAGCACCTGAGGAGTAGTATATTCTAATCTAAAATAGTTACAAACTTCAATGCCCGAGCGTGAAACGACTACGAACCGTGCTCAAAGACCGTGTCTACGTGGTGTTTGGACTTATATGCAAAAAAATAGCAAGATGCCCGTGCATTGCACGGCACACCATCATCACCAACTCGGTTTATTCTCTACTCCTACTCCTATAAAAGACTCAGGGGCTGTTTGGATTATGACTACCTTTGCCATATATTGCCACATGATTTTTGCCACAATTGCCACACTTGCCTTAGTTGAGTTGCTCAAATTGTTAGCCACACTTTGGCTTGCCTAAGGGAATCTTGCCACACTTTTTGTGTCTATGACATGTGGGGCTCACTGCTCATAAAAAAAATCTTTGCCTTAGGTGTGGCTAGAACCAAACACCTATCTAACTTGGTCAAACTTTCCTAAGATTAGGTGTGGCAAAGTGTGGCAAGGTGTGGCTAGGAACCAAACAACCCCTTAGTTGGTGATGATGGAGGCGAGGAGGCGTGTTCAGCCGGGCGTCCAGCGGACGGCGCAACACTATTCGATTTGTTATAAAAAACAAAGAAGAGTAGTAGAGATAGAGACATAGGGAGGACCACGAGGTTGTGGGAGATAAGGATGAACGAGGCAGGGCCTTATCTGTAAATGTGGAGAGAGGTGCGGGTATCTTTTGTAAAATCGTCATAGTTGGATTTCTATCCGTCAGATATAGATCAGACGGTCTATATTACAAGATGGCAGGCATACCATCATCACCAACTTGGTTTTCTATAAGAGTATAAATAAATATAAATATAGATACAGATATAGATAGATAGAGACTAGGGAGTACTAGTAAGGACACCACCTACTGCTTCGTGCACTACTCCTAAGCTCCGTTCGGTGGCCGCAACGTCCCCTACAGCCACTCCCTCCTGCGCTACATTCGACGGGCGCTGTTGAAATTTGGGGAGCGCACTCTCGCGACTACTGGTAGTCACGACTTCACTGACGACGACTTCTTCCCCGACCTCGGCAACCTCTTCCTCAACGACATGGGCGACAACCTCAACGCCAACGGTACTGCTCCCGTTGCACCGTATGTGTTTCTGTCCTTCCTGTTCGAAATCGTGGTAGGATTGATGTTTCTACTCTGTATCCTACTACTATGCTAGTCCACATGATTAGTTTCATCTCTGTTATAGCCGTCATGATTTATTTTGTGCTTATTCAGATTAAATCTCGTAGTAACTTGCTCATATATTCAACTGGTGCAACATCCCCTACAGCCACTCCCGTTTCATGGACGGCCTGGTCGATGCCTCCAAGGAGCCCTTCGTCCACTGCTATGAGTGCCCGATGCTGTTTTGTGGCTCGCCGACGTGCATCACCTCACAGATGCGTGCAACGGTCACTACTGGCCCTTGGCGGAGAACATCAAGTATGAGACGTGCTACCCGTTCACCATGCCGGAGTCGCTGGAGGATCACCGCCGCCTGCTAGTCTCGGAGGAAGACGGCAGCATCTTCCTCTTGATCGTGGGCACCGGCAAGGCCCGCGCAGGCCGCCGCCCTGTCTCTGTAATGTGCGTCAGGGGCGACGCCGCTGACGCTGACACTGACACGAGGCCGATGTACGGGTGCGTGGTTAGTGTTACTACCCCTCCGGGTCGCGTGGGTGGCGACACTGGCCTCATCGAATGGACTTGGACTCTGGGGAGCTGGGACTATCCTGCCAATGTGGACTTGGAAAACCCATGGCATCCTTTACCCACCGACGCGGTGCACGGGGACTCCAAGGAGGTTCACCTGGACATACGCATTATCAAGTTAAATGTTGATCATTAGTCTTCGCTCAATGTAATCCCCTGTCTAAGCATGTGGAGACTTCCATGCAAGATCTTGCTCTATTGGAGTATCACGCATGAATAGAAGTGTATCCGTTTATGGTTTAGTCTAAAATCTTCCATGTATGAATTTTTACTACAGTACTGGTGAAAGACTTACGATGAACCATTTCTTACATCTCCTCTGCCCCCTTGCAAGTCATTCTGATTTAATCCCTCCGTCTAGGTGTATAAGGGCATGGTTAATATAACTTAATAGTATAGCCAACTGTTGACTATAAGAAAGTGCCATATCATCTGTAGCCAACATGTATAACAATCGATACTCAAAAACTAATTCTTAAAGATCATTTCTTGCAAAGCACAATAAGTGTTATTTCTTCACAAGTTTTGGATGCAGGTTGAACAGTTGAGCGCTTTTGTTTGCAAAAGATACCTTTTTATCGATTTCACCCGGATGTTTGTGAGCTCTAGAGATGAAATAATATCCGAAGAAACCTATCGATACCCGTTACACATGAGATGACCCCCACATCCTTTGTCAAAATAAACAACTCCCGATCAATGCTTTTCACTCTTCAGTGCAACGCAAGGGCACCTTACTACTATAGATTAGTACGACCAAAAATTGAACCAACATTATATATAGTATAATAAATGCTGATGCATGTAACCTAAAATTATATCATTCAAAACTATGTTCAAATACGAATCCAATGATATCGTTTTTGTTAACATGCACTAACATTTTGTCAGTTAAATCTTCAGTCAAATACAATGGGGGACTAATAAACCACGACCGATGTAGGCCCTGTTTGGATCCATGGGTTAGAGTTAGTTTGGGTTAGTTTGGACCCAACTAACCCAAAAGTATCCAAACAGGAGGGTTAGTTTGGGTTAGATGCATCTAACTCATCCAAAAAATCTAACCCACCCAAGAGGTGCTTATTCGGGTTAGTTCTTCTCGAGGCCATTAAAAAACACATTTTTCTCTCGCTCTTCCTGCAACATATCCTTCCCCACTTCCTCGAAGCTTCTCGTTCTCTCCCTCCCTCCCTCTCGCACCTCCCGTGAAGGCGCCTCGCCGTATTCGTGCTCCATCTAAACCTGCCATCCAAACACCTCTTTGGTTAGAGTTATTCAGGGTTAGTGCAAGTGTAGAGGGCGGCGCTGCACGGGAGTCTCACCTCTCACCCCGCTCGTGGCGCGGCACTAAAGCCGTCATATCAGAAAACCCAACCACTCCCAGTAATAAGTGGCCTGGTAAAATAAACAGACAAGCAACCATCACATCCCTCCGTCTTTTTTGCATTTCATCTCTCTGCATTTACTTTCTTCGGTTCATCTCGCACACTCGATCCCTAGCTACTACTCCTAGGGCCAGTTCTTTTGGCGGCTTCCCCAGCTTTTCCCACAAGACTAGTCACAGTGGAGAGTAACAATAAGGCGCCTCACTCATTTATTTGGGCTTCTAAACTACTACTCCCTCCGTCTAGGTGTGTAAGTCATCTTACAAAAACCAAATAATCCCAAAATACTTAGGCGCGGTGCATTAACTTCTACCTCATTTCTTGTTTCTTGACATATCAACCAATAAGAAATGAGGGTGTGCATGTTTTTAATGACTTGAGACTATCAAACACGACATGCAGTGGTTAGTTCATTGCATGCAATACTATTAATTAGCAAATAAACATTAATGTCTCTCATTTTTCCCTTCTCCTTGGTCATGGTGCACAGCCTAAGATGACTTACTCACCTAGACGGAGGGAGTACTCTGTCCTGGTTTATTCCTCACCATTGTAATTTGTGCTAAATTTTGACCAAAGATTTAAGTGATAAAATGTTACTCCCTCTGTCTAGGTATGTAAGTCATCTTACGAAAACCAAATAATCCCAAAACACTTAGGAGCGGTGCATTAACTTCTACCTCGTTTCTTGTTTCTTGACATATCAACCAATAAGAGATAAAGAGTTTGCATGCTTTTAATGACTTGAGATATCAAACATGACATGCAGTGGTTAGTTCATTGCATGCAATACTATTAATTAGCAAATAAACATTAACGTTTCTCGTTTTCTCCTCCTTGGTCACGGTGCATAGCCTAAGATGACTTACTCACCTAGACGGATGGAGTAGTGCATGTGACATGCACTAACATTTCATTAGTTAAATTTATGATCAAAATTTGACACAGATTACAATGGGGACCAATAAACCAGGATAGAGGTAGTAGTTATGAGATTACTAATCTAGAACTGGCCCCTGGTACTCCTACTAGTAGTAGCTAGTACTCAAGTTGGAATTCCAATTGCACGGCACAACTTGTTAGGCAAAAAATTCGATACATGGTGTAGGAAGCGGTTTGGGAATTTGCATGCCTTTCCAACCAGTGAGATACCCCGTACAAAGTACGACCGAGAAATAACCACAGAGAAGGAAGCTAAAAGTAAACAATCAAATGAGCATTTTTGCATTTGTTTTGCATTGAATCGTTTCACAAGCTTGACTAGTGCTGTTTTTCTACTTTTACAAAAACCGCATCGTAATGTTAAAACGTGCATTTGCACGTACATAAGTAATAGTAGTACTCCATCCGTCTACGTGTACAAGTATTCCCTCCTTCTTGGTCACGGTGCACAACCAAAGATGACTTATTGACCTGGATGGAGGGAGTAGCATAGTCTGCAAGCATATATCGAGAGAGACGTGTAGTCCGATAGTATATAGTAAAGTTTGTGCTATATGCACGTACTTGCAAAATGCATATGAATACACAAGGTTTCCAAACTTTCCATTTTGCATACTTAATTAAGGATGCTAAAAATTCCTAAATGTTTGGGATTTATCATTTGCGTCCCAAAACTAATGAGATCGCCTTACGAAACAAAAACTATACTCCTCCTAAAAGTCACGACGCTCGCAAGAGCGCTTGCAGCGCGCACGAGTGCCCTGATATGCGGCCATTTCCCAGCGCGCCGACACAACGTCTCTTCCTCAGCCTCGCAACTCACGAGGTGCTGATTGGAGGCTTGCCATCGGGCGAGCGCGATCTCACCGGTGTGGTGATCCGGCGCTAACAGGTACTCCTCCTCGCTAGAAGCATGCACCCGGTCCACGTACCGCCAAGCATAGATGAGGCGCTTGGGCCCAACTGCACTCAGGGTGTCGGCACGGGCGTCCTCTGCCACCCTCACGGCCCTCGCATGAGCCTTTTGCCAAAGAGCCAATTGCCTGACTCTCTCGGACGTGACATAGGCCTCCCAGGCAGCTTGTTCCGCGGTGCGCTTCTCTTCCTCGGCCTTCTTCTCCACCTCTATTTTGGTGCGCTCTGCTAGAGGCAAAGCCTCCCACAAGGCGACATCCATTTCTTTCCAAAGCTCCTCAAAGGCTGGGGGGCTCGGCGGGCGGCGCGGCGTTCTCCTCATAGCAGGGAGCCAACGGATCCTCCGACGCGCGTGCTGGCGAGATTGGGAACACCGACGCGTCCACCTCGACGCGTCGCGGCGAGGAGCGGAACGCCGACGCGTCCTCCTCGACTAGTGGCGGTGAGGAATGGAATGGCGACGCGTCGCGTCGTGGCAAGGAGCAGAACACCGATGCGTCCTCCTTAACTACTGGCGGCGAGGAACGGAATGGCGACGCGTCGCATAGCGGCGAGGAGCGGAACACCGACGCGTCCTCCTCGACTAGTGGCAGCGAGGAACAGAACGACGATGCGTGACCGTCCGCGCGGCGCAGCGAGGGGCTCCTAGGGCTTGGGAGGGGCAATGCCATGGTGGTCGACGTGAGAGGGAGGGGGAGGAGATAGTGATGAACGTGAACATGAGGGGGAGGAGATAGCAATGTCGTGGGAGGCGCAGTATTTATAGCGAGCAATGGCACACCTACGTAAGATATGGATTGAGCTGCACTGACTTAACTGCAGGTCCAGTTGCGTCACTGACATGTGGGACAGTCCCCTGTTGGGCCCATATGTCAGTGACTCAATGCACCTAAAGTTAAGTAAAAGCTATGTGGGCATATTTGTTGGAGTAAATTATGGGGGAGGGAAGGGGTGGAAATATTGCTGTCACAACGGATTGGACGAGCGTGGGGGGAGGAGAGTCATGCATGTAGATTATTCACACGAGGTGGAGTGGTGGGACCGCCGGAGGGAGAAGGAAAGTTTGGCAGGCATATTATTTCCACACATGGAGAGGAAAATATTTGGAGACGAACGGGCTTCCTGCAAGTATGGGGAACGGTGCATAATAAGTCATCTTGCATGCCGGGCTAGCTATAGTCTCAAGTCATTGAAAACATACACGCCCCACACATGTTCATATTTCAAGGTGCACTAAATTATTGCATGTGATGATAAAGGCTGGCCACAATGGTGGTATCTTAGCTGGTATCATGCACACGGGAATAGCAAACATGCTGATGTGGCAAAGAATTAAAGAAGAGAGGGGGGGTTGGAGTAACTAGTGTTCATGCATGCATTGGTAAACACATTTTTTGTGAAGAATGACAACATTAGTTGAGTACTTTTGCAGACTTCAAAAACTATTCCATCGCCTCTACTATCTTGCTAAGAGTAGGTGAAAATTTTGAATCGAGCCCTTTAAACTAGAAGGGAGGTAGTGGTACTCTAATAGCTAACCTTGTTGTGATGACAAGATAGGACATGGCACGCACCTGGACGGAGGAACTAGTCTACATTGTGCATTTAAGTTTTGTCTGAAGTCAATGTACCTCTACTTTCACCAGACTTATAGAAAAATGTACTAGTATTCATTATAACCAGCATTCACAATGTCAACATTCACTATGTCAAATCAATATTTTACACTCATTATAAAACATAGTTCTTATACTCATTATAATCAGTATTGTAGATATTGATATTTTTAGTATAAATTTGGTCGTGGGATTTCATTGATGCCTGTCAAAGCGTGGAGAAAGCGGAGCTTAGGGCTTGCATTGCCGGTCTCTACATAGGTATTTCTCTTCATAATCCTGTAATTTTAGAGACTGATTGCGCTTATCTGGTAGCATCTCTTGCATCGGGGGACTATGACAGGTCTGCTATGCATGACCTAAAGATGAAAGCGTTGAGCATCTCGAAGTTGATCAACAATCTTCAATTGTCAAAGATTAGCCGTTCGGCCAATAAGGCGGCACACTTAATCGCTAAGTATAGCTTTGACAATAGATTAGATGGTATTCTTGTAAATAACGTACCGCCCTGTGTGGTGAATATTGTATCGAATAAGTGTACTGGTGTGGCTGGTTAATTAATATAAGGTGGTGTTAAAAAAGTATAAATTTGGTCAAACACTTTGCGAACGGTTGAGGGAGTAAAAAGGACCAGAGGGGGTATCATGCATGCGGAGTAGGCAAAAAAAATTGCTCATTTATAGCCGGTCGAAGTCTCAAAGGGCGCGACCGAGCGAGGGAGGCGAAGGTCGTGGGAGGCGCGACGGTTGACGGAATTAAGTGAAGTTACATCCACGTGCCGGCATGGCGTGCGAACAGGCAGAAGCTATACCGTCAGGCCTACGATATGGGTCTAGTAGACATGACATCTAGTGGGTCCCGCATAGTTCTCGAGAACTCTTTGGGGGCTTGCAACTGTTTATCCATCGGGCAAGCCAGCAACCCCACGCCGTTCGCACGCCCTACTCGTCCCCGTCTTCTACCTCACAACAGTTCGCTCCCAGTCGTCCTGTCCTTTCACATTAGTTCGCTCCCAGTTTTTGCGGGGTACAACTGTTCAACTTCTCCTAACCCTCCTCCAAAATCCATGGCCTCCAAAATCTCCTTGGTCGTCACTGAGTACCAGGTTAGAGCCATCACCGGCGATCAGTTCATCGTCATCTACACATGTGGATCCGCGACGGTGAAAGCATGGCTTGCTCGCTTCCTACGCATGTTCAACAGTTCAACGGATGAGTGGGTCGCTGGGCTAGATGTTGAGTGCACCACAGTCCTGGGACGAGAGAAGGATCTAAAGGACGAAGAGAGGAAGAATCCCGCCGTGATCCAGGTTTGCATACATAACGTTTGCTTGGTCTACCACATATGCCATGCCGACATTGAGTGCCAGAATTTTAAGAACTTCCGCAAGGACAAAAGAGTGAAATTTGTTACTGTAGGCTTTAAGAACGACAGGGATGTCCTGCGTCGGATAGGTCTCGTTGTAGGCCGGCCCTTCGATCTCCAGAAGGCAAGCCTGGTGTCCTCCTCTCAACCTTCAATGCTGACCCTGGCAACAACCATGATTGACCCTTCGTACGCTAAACTGAAGAAACCTCATCACGAGTTTCATCATGCATGGGAGTCGAAGACATTAGATGAAGATCACATCCTGTACGCAGCAATGGATGCCTACCTTTGTTTAAATATCTACAAGGGTTGGATGAAGAAGCAGAGCCCATTGTCCGGTTCAAGCAAAGAAGCGTCAACGAAGAGGAAGAGGCAGAGGGACGAGGACGAAGTCAAGGACGTGGACTCAGACTCTGAGTAGGTGGCAGTGCTATCGCTCATGCTAGTTCTACTGCAGTGTCAAGCGGACTAGTTGCTTAGTTTATTTTCAAGGGTGTGTTGCGCTGAGGCCCAGCATAACTATGTTTATGTTCTTTCTCGTTATTTGGACTCTTTAGTACGTATAGTAGTACTAGTACTATGTCTTACTACTGTTCTTCTTGCAGTTGGTACTACTGCTCGTATCTTCGTGTTCCTACTGTACTTAATACATTCTTACTAGTAGTATAATTTGGGTCAGTCGATTTGTGAAAGAAGTTCGACAGAGTGAAGGAAGAAGACGGCATAAGAGGTGGAAGAAGCCCTTCTAGCCATCCATGTTGCATCAAACGGCTCACATGAGTCGACTGACCCAAATTGCTCCTTCAGATTGCAGGATCCACATGGCATTCAAGGTCTCGAAGGTAGATTCCGTGTCCGCACCTGGTTTGCGGGCTCGACACACGCGCGACCGGCTTTCGCCGTGATAGCCACCATGCGCGCCTCCTCCGTGCGGGCGGAGACAACAATGACACGCTAGTTCCTCCTCGCTGGCGTGCTGGAGCACGCGCTCGTCCTCCTCTTCGTACGCTGCATGCATAGACGCGGCTCCACCAGCTACTCGCGTGCTTGGCAGCACGGCGGCATGTCGAGGAGGGACTGCAGACAACGTGAGCGGGCGAGCCTTCGGCTTCATGGCATAGGGATGGTGGCGACACGGCGATGATGGGCGAGAAATTGTTGGCCGGAGCAGGCGGGCGCTGGCATGCACAACGGCGGCGGCGGCATATTGATGAGTGCGCGTGTTGGAGCTTACTTTAGTTTTATATAAGGTTGGTCAAACTTAAAAGAAAACCGTACTAGTACACGTAAACATTAGACTTAGTCAGCGCTTTTATTAGTTTTTTTTGAAGTTAGTACCACAACCATGATTCGGAATCCTGTGCAAGAGCGTGAACCGCGGCCGCGCGGTCGATCGAACGGTGCGTCACCGTGTCGCGCTCGAAGGACATCCACCGAACATTTTTGTGTGTGTGAAAACAATCCTCGAATATTCCTCAACTTTTTTTTCCTGGGAAAGTTCTTGACGCTGCAATATTTCCATATATTCGAATTTAGCTCCAGTTCATGTTTATTTGGATTTGGATGTTTAAGGTGCGCCCTAGTTTTTTAATACTTATTTTGTGTGTGTGACTGAGAGAGAACGTGTGTATGTGTCCATATGTGTGTTGTGGCGGAAGGGCAATGTGGAGACGATGTGCGTGTGATACAGACATAGAGATGTGTGAATGTGCAAATGATCATGCATGAGTGAGACATAGACAGATGCCGATACGTTGTGTATACATGAGAGAACGGTCTTCTAGTTTACTTGTATGTGTGTGTGTGTGTGTGTGTGAGAGAGAGAGAGAGAGAGAGAGAGTAGCATCCGTAACACAACAACCATCTCTCTCAATTCGTCCGTTCCTCGCACGATCGCATGCAACACATGCATCAACGCACATATTTTGACACCCTCACCCGACCACTGCCCACCTCAAGGCCAGCACAATCTCTTCGTGAATACCCATTTCTCTCCTTAGGTTTGTTTTCTCTCAATATCTGACACACACACACACACGCAGCACAACACTCACATACACACACACACTCCCCCGAGCACACAATTCATCCCCAACCAAGGTTATACGGCGACCACTCTCGCTTGTGCTTCTTTGCACCCCAACATGCACAACACCTCAATCTTCAAAGAGGGCATCGAGCAGATCGAAGACGGCGACCACACCGCGCTAGAGAATGCGAGGTCATTTGGAAGCAGGGTGATGTGACGACGACTGACTGACTCCTCCCCCCACCCTCTCTCTCTTGCACAAAATTACCAATCCCTCTCTCCCCCACACAAAATTGTCAATCCCTCAACCCACGAGATCCTTCCCCTCTCGTCCATGTTTTTCCAGCTCTCTCATCAAACATGTTGTCTCTTCTCCTTCCACGTATACAGAATCCGGATGCACACGCATCTCACGTATATTACATGTCTCCATCTTTCTCACAGACCTAAGTTCTTCCTCTCTCTCTTTCTCTTTCTATCTCTCTCTCTCTCTGTCTTGTTAGGTTTGTCTCCTACTCCCTCGTCCACATACATACAATCTTTCCCGCCCTATCTGCTCCATCTTCAAAAGCTCTCTCTGCACGTTTCATTCACACATTGGGATATGTCAAAATGTTGCTTCTATAATGGCTGATGTAGCGTTATGGTTGTTTTTGTTGCATCCTACAAAGTAATAACTATGAAATGCATTTAGATTCTCATTTGACTGGGATTATGTGAGTTTGAGCATGTTGTGAAGTACTATAGACCTTGTATACATCTTGGGATTCGACAATGATTGTAACTATTGAATTGTATAGACCATTAGATTCGAAGTCAATAGCCTAATATATTTATTTCACAATTTCAACAAATGATTAGTTCACTACAAACTAAGAAAACAAATCTGTACTCCCTCCATTTTTATTTAAGTACGCGTATTAGCATTGGTCAAAGTCAATTTTTGTAAACTCTTAGAAAGCTTATAACAAAAAATATTAACATATACAATAACAAATAAATACCATTAGATTCATTATTGAATGTACTTTCACATCATACATATTTGTTATGGTAAATGTTTATATTTTTCTATAAACTTGGTCAAACTTTAGGAAGTTTGACTTCGGTCAAACCTAATATGCAGAGTTTACTACTACTACTCGCTAGTTGCTTAGTCGAATCACTCAACACGCCACACGGGGAGTCCAGTGTCACAAAATTCTGAGGTCAGCGGGAAAATCTCTCGCGACCCTGATTCGAGTAGTGGGAAGTTACCATCATAGCCTTCGAAACAGGCCTACGGATGAAGCTTGGTAGGGGGCTGTTTTCGTAACTTCAGGTTCACCCTACCCACCCAACCCCACCCCGGCACCCAGAGTAGTACACCTAAATACTCCCCATTTTCTATCCCCACCACAAAATAGACTTCTCCACGACACCGCAACCTTCGTGCTCCTACCCTTTACATCGGCGCACTCGTCCATCGTAGCGCATATTCCTCATCGACGACCTCGTACACCGCACTGGAGCCGGTCCACCGTCGTCGTCGTACACGGAGCCTCTTCCCCGGCATCGTCTTCCACGGTCTCGGATCTGCTTCCCGGAAGACGACGCCAAGCGCAGAAGTACCACCGTCGTGGACAATGAACTGACTCCCGTTGCCGGCCATTACTCACAGAGGCCGCCGCGACCATCGTTCTCCTCCTCGATTGGTAATGTGTGTATTGAATCACTTAGCAGTACATGTGCAGTTCCAATTTTGTTCATACCTACCCTTCAAATTTCCTGGGTGCTATTGTAATTGTGAGAGTAGAGATAGCAGAGACGTCGGGAAAAGATCGCGCGCACGCGGGAAAAAGCGGCCGGGCGTGCGCTAGTTTTGGCGCGCGGCGTCCGGCGCGCTTTATAAAATCCAACGCCCTCCCACCGCTCTGTGCCTTGCCACCGGTCTCTTCCCGCTCTGTGCCTCGCCACCGCTCTCTCCTCGCTCTTTTTCACCTCACCGCCACCGCACCACCATGCCGCTGCGTCGCCGGGAAACTTGGGGATACCGCGGCGTCCACGCGCGCCCCTCCGGCAGCTTCTCCGCCGAGATCTGGTTCCGCGGGCTGCGCCTCAGCCTCCGTACAACGCGGCGGCGTGGCCCCTCCGGTGGCCTCATAGAACATTGAACTTCCCCAACGTGTCGACGCGGGAGCGGGCGCAGGAGCTCGCGCCTCTGCCACGGCTTAGCACCGACGAGGATCATCGCGACAACCGGAGGCGGGAGCACCGTGTCGGCATCACCGAGATGGATGAGGAAGCCATGGCGCTGTGGCGCCAACACTTCCCGCAGGACATCATCAACGAGCGCGAGTTCTACGCGCAAAGGAGGTCGGAGAGGGATAAGAGGAGGGCCGAGTGAGCCGCCTATCGCGAGGACAAGCGTAGGCAAAAAGCGGACGCTCAGTTAAACATGAGCCTACGAGCAGCATCGCCCTGGGAATCTGACGATGATCGCTATCTTCACGCCTACAGTCAGACGTCGGAGGAGGACATCACCGAGGAGGAGTCGGACGACGAGGAGTAGTTGAATTATCTTTTTTTATCTATCTATGCTGAGAACTCTCCTCTACTCTCTACTCCCTCCGTCTAGGTGAGTAAGTCATCTTAGTTTGTGCACCGTGACCAAGGAGGAGGAGAAAACGAGAGAACTTAATGTTCATTTGCTAATTATTAGCATTGCCTGCAATGAACTAACCACTGCATGTCGTGTTTGGTAGTCTCAAGTCATTAAAAGCACGCACACCCCACATCTCTTATTGGTTGATATGTCAAGAAACAAGAAACAAGGTAGAATTTAATGCGCCGCGCCTAAGTGTTTTGGGATTGTTTGGTTTTCGTAAGATGACTTACACACCTAGACAGAGGGAGTAGTATCTACTTCTCGATCTCAGCACTGTAAACGCTTTTTTAAAGCGCCGTGCGTTGCGATTCTGTTGGAGATGCTCTAACATGGCAGACGAGTGCTTTAATGTTGCCCACAAGATGCGCGAGTATTACTAGTAGTATATTTTTCTTGCCATGTTGAGATTTTAAAACCATGAGTGTGAACATGCAGAGGAGCAATGAAGACCAAACACGGGATATTCGGGACATCTTCAAGGAGCATGGCAAGTTAAAGAGGAGCTGCACCGAACCTGTAGAACGAGCTTTGGTAAGTAACACCCTTTCAATTACTTTCGTTTAGCCTTGTGTTCTTCGATGTGTATATGTTGTAGTTTCTGTTTCTCTTAAGCGTGGTGTTCTTTGATGTGTAATAAGAAGAGTCTTAATCGTCCTAATGCTTTCGTTTTTAGCTTGATGTGGGAAATGGGTGTTCTCACCTTGTAGTCTGTTTTTATATTTCTTTTCCTTTCGAATTCACTTCTCCGAGTTCTGTTTATCTGGCTTCTACTAAATGGATCTAGGTTGCTCTGAGTATTGATCTCAAAAAGAAGTAACTTCATGTCAAGATGCAGTTCCTGCGAGGAGGGAAGTATGGTCAACCTCGAGATCATGTTTCCAAAATGAGGCTGGATTACACACAAGGTGCCAGTTCTCTAATGATGCTGGATTAGACACAAGGTGCAAATTCCCAGATGATGCTGGATTACACACAAGCCAGGTGGAGTCGTCAGCTGTTCGTGTCCTCGTGGCATTAGTAAAGGCTGAAAGAAAGCGTGCAGCAGCCCTTGAGAATGTAGCTGAGTTCCTGAAGAAGCGAAAAGAGCAATCAGATGCTCTCTTCACCCAAGCCAAAGAAGATATGGAAGAAGCCAGAAATAAGCTAGCAGAGGCAGAGCAGGCTAGGCGTCTCCTGCTATCTAAAACTATTGTCAATACAAAATTTCCTTCATAGTAGCTAGGTTCAAATGTTTATCCAGTCAGCATGCCTGTTGTGATGTCTGTGCATCTATTGATGTGGCACAAAATGTTTTTTTCGGGTCATGTAATAACAACAATTACTTTCCAAACAATAACAGACGAAGCATTGGACATGGTATAGTTCACGCGCAAGCCCGACATTCCAAGTTCAACTTCCACATCAAACTCATGTTCACAGATATCTGTCCACAACCATGATTCACTTCAAAGCCAAAAAAATGTGAGGAGAGTTATAAATAAAGAAAAACCTCTACTAGTTCCTGCTACCAGTGCGAGCACAACAAGTCAAGACCATGCGTAAATTAATTATATTTTAGTCATTTTTTGTGTTCTAAAATGCCCGTCGGCTCACGGAATGACGTGTTGCCGGCACACACGCGGATTCAATGAAGGCAGGCGGGGCAGTCTTAAGCTGGTTGCACGCGGCGAGGAGGCGTGCTCAGCCGGGCCTGCAGCGAGTGCGGCCCTCTTGGCCGGCGCGCCGGTTCAATGCCTGCGCTATGAGAGGTCGCATCTGTGTTAGAGCAATCACTCCCTCTAGTCCTTTTTTGTTTGGGTATAACGAAATCTCGTTTTCCTTTCACATTTCACAAGTAAAATTCGTGGACAAACTTTGACCCAAAGTACGATGGGGACTAGTAAACCAGAATGGAGGTAGTAGTTTTTTTAATCAAAGAAGGGTTTCCCCTTCCGATTTTCATTACTGAAAACCAACATCTAAATCTAAATCATAGTATTTGCCCTAGAACTACCAGGTTCAACATCTTGCAACATAAACCTATACAACCATACGCCAAGGAGGTACGTAGTACTATGAATTCCATTTTCGCTCCATACCAATCATTCTAAAAGCTACTTACTACTTATAATGTGCCATTGAAAATCGGAACCCTTAACCCCGCTAAAAAACGATATTTTGAACATGGCTACTCGATCTGTGGCAATTGGCGAGCCACCGCGCTCCAAGTCGTTCACCTGTGGTCCCAACCATCAACTCCTACGGATCAAATTATCACGCGAGCTGACTATTCCTACAAAGGTGCTCCACCACGTACCCGGTACCCATGAATGCAGCAATCGTGCACCTAGGGTTTTAGGGTATATTTATTAATGTCACCTTTACGTAACACTCATGTGTGCGAGACAGTGAGAGGCCGACTGCGTGCGTGCCCCTCTTCTCTTCGTATATGTACTCCACCGTTTGTCTGGTGTCCAAAAAATTATAATAACTACTAGCAATGTGCCAATGCGTTGCCACACAATCAAAGTAGATTAATACATATTCACCGATTTGATAGAAAAAAAGTCTAGTTTTGAAATACGTATATCACTAAAAATATGTTATGTTTCACTCAAAATATATTCCTTTGGCGGTTTTGATGAGATAAGGGAGGAGTGTTGTTGGTTTCAAGATTCGAGAAGTGGTATATGTCTAATTTCTACTCTTACTAGCAAGATGCCCATGCGTTCACGGAACATCATCTTGTGGGAGAAAAGGATGAACGAGGGAAGGCCTTATGTGCAAATGTGGTGAAGAGTGCGGGTAAATTGCCATATTTTCCTTCCTATCCGTGAGATATAAATCGGATGACCTACATTGCAAGATGGCAGGCCCACCATCATCACCAACTCTATTTTTTATCCCTACTCTTATAAAAAGCATTGTCGGTGATGATCGTGTGCCTGCCATCCTGCAATATAGGTCATCCGATCTATATCTGACGGATAGGAAGGAAACTATGGCAATTTTGCAAAAATATACCCACACCCCTCTCCACATTTGCAAATAAGGCCTTCACTCGTTCATCCTTTTCCCCCACAAGATAAACTACTCATACAAATGCATCTTGATGTTCCGTGCAACGCATGGGCATCTTGCTAGTTGTTGCAAAAAGCCCATGTGTGTGAGAGAGAGGGAGAGTGGAGGTGGACGGAGTGCATGTGTGACAAAGACACAAGGAGTGTGTGTGCGATAGGTATAAACTTAAATGAGGCAATAGTGTGTGTGTGCACGATCGAGAGAGTGTGTCTCAAGAAGGGAAGAAAAAGCTACATAGATACAAGGAGCAGGAGAGAGCCATGTATGCGATGGTGGAAGCACGAGTGTGCAGGTGCATAAACCTATCTAGAGGCTAGCTAGTCGATAAATGTTTGTGAGAGAAATACGAGTCGGGGTGCGAAAGCGAGAGTTTTGTGTGTGTGAGAGAGAGACGGTAGTCGGGAAGGGGAGTGGAAGTAGGAGTTGTGTGTGTGTCTGTGAGAGAGAGAGAGAGGAGACGGTAGTCGGGGTTGTCTGATCGGTAAACAAATGAATAATGTCAGTCTGTGATGGAGACGAAAAGGAGACCACAACAAATGTTGTGTCTACAGGAGAGAGAGAGAGAGAGAGTAATTTTAGTGGTATGAGTCATATGTAGAGACATAGAGGGTGTGTGAGAGAATCCCATAGAGAGAAAGACAAAGTGAAAGACGAGTGGAGACTGTGTGTGTGGAGGTGAAAAAGAAAGCTTAGGTACCGAGTGATACCAGAGAACAGTAGATACGTGAGAGATAATGAAAACCGTGTAATGTATAATGATAGGGAGAGTGTGACACTTCTCAAGGGAGACATCGAGAGACCATGTTTACGAGGATAGGAGAAACATGAAGTGAGCGTGCGGGTGAGCTGGAGAAAAGAGAGTGATAGCTACCTGAAGGAGCATGCATGCGAGAGAGATGGGCCTGAAAGGAGTAAACAAAAAAGGGATTTAAATATTTGAATTCGAGATGATGATACATGTAATCCATACTCGAACCAAAATTGATCTATCAAACATGCACACTCATATGAATTCACGCACATCTATGTTATTTAATATGTAGATATTACTGATCCATACATTTTAGTAGAACATAATTTGGTTAAATTTTTTTGAATTATACCTTAAGATTTCAAGATCATTGTATTTGTAAATCATATTATACATATAAAGGAGCAGAATTCTTTGTTGTGCTTTTGAAAGTATATATATAAAAATGATGTATATAGAATGTAATTCCAATTGAAAATGGATCCCGCCCCCCAAAAAATAGAATACAAACGGGATTCAAATTGAGTTGGCACGAGCGTAAACATGCACTGTGCAAAATTTGAAGAAGCGGGGAAAGTCGCAGTAACCGTCCGAAACCAAAATCTGCGAGATGGAAATTACTACTTCCTATCCCTGCCACGCAAAGCCTATCTGCTGGATATCTATAGGTTTCGATAGGGGTAGGTTTGTAATTTCACCCAAATGTGACGTAACCACCTCTCACCCGGATTCATACACGGTGGGCGCCAAAACACAGTGTGTCTTTGGCCAAAATCGACTCCCTCCCCGATTCATATTCATATACACGGTGGGCGCCAAAAACAAACTCTTGTCGGCAAATATTCGGTGTATGCGAGATTACCGTCCTATCCCCAACTGACTAATGTTGCTGTGATGTAGTAGAAATTCGAAACGGGGGCTAAGTTTGTAAATTTCCTCGCATTTGAGACAAGCGCGCCCTGAATACATGTTTCCCCCTTCCTCTCTACCTCCCTTTCCCCCATTCGTACTCTGTGGGCGCCAAAACACCCTCTCCACCCCACCCTCCTCCGTCTGCCGCCGCCCGCCTCCCCATCCACCGCCGTCCTCCTCCACCATGGCGGAGCTGATACGCCGACGCCGCCGTCCATTACAAGAGATCGACCTCTCTCATCCACGGCTTCGGACCGGGATCCTTACATCCCGTCCTCTCGCTTCATCCCCGCCATCGTCCACCTTGCCGGCGCCACTCCTACGACCGTCTCGTCAACCGCACCCCGCCGCCACCGTCTACCCTCCTAGATCTAGTTCCACGCCACCGATAGCCATCACTACCGCAACATCGTCAAATTCTCAGCAGATGCATACACGGCGCCGCACCAGAGGCGGTACTCTTTCGTATCTGCTCAACTTATTTATCGCAGCGGGAAATAGATCACCACTGCTTTACTCTGATTTCTTGTCTTGGTTGCGAAGTTGCCTTTGTCCGGTTTGCACCTTCAGATCCGCCATGGCACGCTCAACACTATACTCACAATGCTTATTGTTTTCCCCTTTTATATTCCACACTAGTTAAATCATAGTAGACTAAAATTTTTAGAGCTCGCCGGAGTTCGCCGGTGCGAATGAAGGGGCTCGGGTGGTTGTGGGGCCTCGCCGAATGAAGAAAACTCGATGCGGGTGGGGGTTGGGGCGGGGGTGGGGGGTGGGGGTGGCGGAGGAACACGGGCGGTGGGTGCCGGTGGTCCGGCCGGCGGCCCGTGCGGTGTTCTGTATGGGAAGAATCAGAGACGAGGAAGAAGATGGGTTAGGAGATGTAGGATCTTCATCCAACCGCCTGAAATGGTCGAGAGACAGCTGGGAGTTGCATTCTTAATGCGCTCTGTTTCATCATGTGTGGGCACTGCGCAACCAACATTTTATTATCCAAAATCTTCTTGCTCTTCTTTACCATGTTCCTCTTCCGTTCTTCTTTAATATGTACTCTCTCCGTTCCTAAATACAACACACATGAGCTCTCTCATCAGAATCCAGTGATAGCACACAAGTTTTTACAGGGGCGCCCCTATATTAGAATATCATCTGCATTACAAAGATAATCTCACAACTATTTATGTTTTCATGGTTCTCAGATATTATACGCAATTACAGTGAATATCAGAATCCGCGCATTAGAAGAATATTGTGGAACACTGCAATGACTTACAAAATTGGCACCAAGGCATTGAGTGCCATTCTGGAAGCAATGAAACTCATACGCTCCCCACTTACTCCAGCGAGTAATGACTATTCTAACCTCGAGGAGTCAAAGGCAGATGGCCTACCCTGTTCACCCATCAAGGTGCCTATTCTAATTTGGCAAGGTTTTATTGATTGCGCGTATCTTGCATATGTTGTCTTGCATTTCTTCTACTTTGTTGCACCGCCATCTGCTTAGTTTACTCATCATATAACTCGAGATGCCATGTCCATCCATTATCAATACATATTCCATCTGTCATCATACCATATTTTTCCACTCAAATGTTGTTCTTGTGCATCAGACATCAAAAAGGAAGAGGGTGATTGCCGAACCCGAAGGAGCACCGGCAAAGTCCTTGAAAAATGTGGTGGTGCCAGAGAAATTAGACATCGCCCCACTTATATTGGCTGTACAACCAGTGACACAAAACGTAGGACCGACTCCAGCAGACTGTACCCATACTTCACTGGCCACACCACTAGCCCCACCACACAGGACCTGCACTCCAGCAAAAGGTATACCGATTTCATTTGCCATAGCACCAGCCGTACCATAGAAAAATCCCACTCCAGCAAAAAGTACAACAAGTCCACTGGCCGAAGACCTATCCCAACTGCAGAGATGGCCAATTCCTGCAGACTGGAACCCCATTCCATTTATTCCCAGTTTAAAAGACAATGCTTTAAATGTTGTTAGGGACTACGTGCATATATTCCCATCATGGGAAGATCATAGTGAAGACAAACACCATTTTCACATCTTCCTGTCCAACTTACGTGTAAGTGCTATTATTCATGGTTATTATTTTCCTGTTTTCTGCTGATCGAAGACATCAATGATTTACATTACATTGTTGTAACTAGGCGAGGGTCAATCTGGATAGTCATGACGAGCAAATCTTGCTTGTGCTTTTCATGGAAGCATTGCAGCAGTATCGGTGTTATCTGAGGAAATCACACTTTGATGGCAAGTCTATAAACGAATTTCCGGTGAAGTCTCCTGTGCTAAATTTAGAAGACATTGAATGGAAAATCCTTGTTATGCACTGGTCTTGTTCCCAGGATGAGGTACTGTCTATGAAATCACATGACAATTTGAACTTCTACTTTTCTGCATGTGCCTTACAGATCTTTTTTGCAGGAAATCTACTCGAAGAAGAATTCTGGTTTGAAAAGAACGATAGGATATCGCAAATATGCTGCCCGCTGCTTTGCTCTTGTTAGTACCTGTTGTCCTGTATCACTGTACTTGCATATATACCTGGTTCATTATGTGACAGCAGTATGCATGATAGCTTGCTTATCAATTGTTCACTCCAAATTATCTGATATGTATGAATGGTTACATTAGTGTAGAATATATCCAATGCCAATGAATTTTTTAGCTCTGCATTGTTCTTGTAAGTACATGCTGTCCTTTATCAGTGTACTTATATTGATAGGTAGTTGTTCATGTACCATCACTCTTCAGCTTATTTTCCTTTTCCCTCCATTTTCTACACATCAGATCTATATTTACTCTTACCATAAGGTTGGTACTGAAGAAGTTTAGCTGTGCATTGCTCTTGGCTGTGCCTTTTGCCTGTATCGCTGCACATACATTTATAGCTACTTGGTTATGTAGCATCACTCTTCATCTTATCTTAAATATTCTCCATTTTTTTGTATATTATCACATCTATATATACTCTTAACAAAATGTAGAATAAAGGCAATGCTTATGAAGAAGATTCTGTGGTAAACTTCTTGAATTGCCCCCCCCCCATCAGGATGGACAAGGGCTTTAGAGAGCCTGTCTTCACCAGTAATGTAAGTTTGTCCTTCTCAAGCCTTCAAACTTTGTTGTGTATATTTGGTTAGGCATGACTGCAACAGCTGTTTAGTTTTGGTGTTTGCATCAAATTGCATGTTTAAAGTTTATTATGTAGTTCATAAACAAAAGTTTGTCCTTCTCAATTTAAGTTTTCAGTTGTACAACCAAGTTCCTTCTTCATACCATGTAAATTAAACTATACAGAGCAAGTGATCTTCTTTTGCACTGCATGTATGCTTCTGTTCTTCATCCGTAATCCAGTGGTGTGGTGAACCTACCCACTACAACACAATGTCATATTCTGCAATGTCTTAACTATGAACAATGTCATATCATTCTACTATTATTTAAACCGCCTCTTTATTTGCCAATCTGAAATGGGATAGATTGACAGCACACTAACCATTGATACTTATGAGTTCTTGATCTGTAATCCAGTGGTGTCGTGAAGCTGCCAACTCCTTCACAATGTCATTTCCTGTCATGTATTGACCTGGACAATACCATATTGTGTTAATGCATTTTTAAACTGTGTCACTTTATTCGTTAGTAAGAAATGTGATGAATTGTCAGCACTGCTACTTCTATGTGCAAAACCTGTCATCTGTCTGCTTGTTTATCTTTCAGAGTGAGGAAGATATAAGTGTTGAACAAGCGTAGTCTCACCATCTTGCTCAGGTGCTTGCGCTGCAGCTCGCCAGCAGGGCTAACCTTTCTTGAACTCTATTGAAGTGCTGTCGGTTTTGTATATTATTTTGTCGGCGTGTTTATTTGCACTGGTGGCGATCTTTGATGCCCAGTGTATGTAATCTGCTATCTGCTTGTGCTTTATTACCATAGTGGCGAACTTTGATGCCCAGTGGATGTAATATGCTGTAATTTCTTTACTGTATAGTCTAGGTTTTTTCTTACTCATGATGCTGCAGTTATTTTACTGTATATATATCCTGTCTTTGTAGTAAAGCGACCAAACCGTAAAATTACGATACATAATCGGGCCGTCATGCAATCATGATGTATGATCCGCATCATAGGCCCCGTCAAACTGGCCCACTAGTAGATTTGGGCCTTTAATAGGCCGAGTAACCCCCGGCCCTCTTTTCGCAAGAAAACTCACTGGGCTTTTAGGAGGCGGAGAAGTAGGTTGGGCCTGAAACGTGATGAACAGGTCACGGGCTGGCAGCAACCCGAAATGGACCCCGACCCATGATTGTGCGAATCAAATCACGGGCTTTTAACAGGCCAAAATTGTCTCGGTCCTTGTTTGGCCTAATCAGATATCGGCTGCGAGTAGGCCGGATGCAAACCGGGCCGTAGTTAGGCCCAACTATATGACTGGCTTTTAACAGGCCGAAATTAATATAGGGCCGAAATGTTAAACGGGCCCTTAACAGGCCGAAACTAATATCAGGCCGAATTACTAAATGGGCCTTTTGCAAGTGGGCCCAAAAGTATCACATTCAGTTAACGGGCCGAATCTGATATGGGCCATAATTGAGGCTGAAGCCTCTTAAAGGGCCGAACCTGATTTGGGCCGTGATTTGGCCAAGAAGGTGGGAGGCTTTTAACGGGCCGGATCTCATATGGGCCATTATTAGGCCCGGAACGTGGCAGGCTATTAATGGACCAGATCAAATATGGGCCGGCATTTGGCCCAAAACATGGCAGCTAGTTAATGGGCCGACCAACTAGGGTCCTCAAAATCTTGTGGGCCTACAAATGGGCCGACCCATTAGTGTCGGCGAAATCTCATGGGCCTTTAGCCGACCCGGCCCATTATGATCCGCAAGAATGTTGTGGGCCTTTACCTGGGCCGGCCCATTATGGCACACAAAAATCTTGTGGGCCTTTACCTGGGCCAGCCCATTATGTCCCATGAAATCTTGTGGGCCTTTAGCTGGGCCAGCCCATTATGGTCCACAAAATCTCGCGGGCCTTTAGCTAGGCCGGCCCATTATGGTCCGTAAAATCTTGTGGGCCTTTAGTTGGGCCGTCCCATTTAAACTTGATGGGCCATGCCACGTGTCGACGTATCATAGGCGTCTTCTGTCCAATGAGTGGATGACATCTGTCCCAACGATGAGCCGACATGTGTTTCCTCCAGCCAATGATGATTTTACGCGTGGAAAATCCCCATTGGTCGGGGCTGTTAACGGGTTATCAGATCCAAAACCCGACCCGATAGCTTAACGGCGTTCCGTTACGGTGGATGCCACGTGGCGGTCACCCTTGATGAAAGCACTTCTGTGACGCATGATTTATCATCATGGAAGTGGACACTTCCGTGATGATAATTTTGGTAATGTCATGGAACACTTCTACGACAGCACAGGTATGACTATCTTGATTCTGTCATAAATTTGTCATGGATGTACATGCATGACAAAAAACGCGACCTACTATGACAAACACGTATCACCACGGAAGTGTATTTTTTTGTAGTGTATAGGGCTACTGTCACAAAAAGAAACTCAACAACTGTATGACACGGCCAAAAAGCAGCTCAGAACTTGTGACAGTCGTTGAAGAGAGAAATAAAAATCGGCATCTTCTTCAATTTCCAGACCACAAAGCCACGGAAATGGAAGGGTCTAGGGAAATATTTGGGTATGACAAGCCACTCTGGAAAGGAAAGAAGAGGGCATCTTCTTCAATTTCCAAACCACAAAGCTACGGAAAAAGAAAACTCAGGCAAAAACCTTAGAAAATAAAAAGAAAAAGAAAGGGCCGAAAATCAGGCTGTTACAAGCATCGACTAAACATTGTAATTCAAGGAGAAGACATCCATTCATGCTCACACCCAACATTAATTAGACCAAATGCATGTCAAACTAAGAATGGCAACAACGCATTTGGAATTGGTGCTTGAATGAGAAGGTGATGGCTCAACAATAAAAGTAAATAGATAGACCTTTCGCAGAGGGAAACAGAGATTTGCTTGTGTGGCAGAGCTCATTGTTTTCAAACAGAGATGAATTGCATTTCGAGTGGTGTACTTTTCAGACCATAGCTTACGACAGAGTTTCCAATATCTTCCATTCTAAACACGTTAATGGTGGTTCCCATGCAAAAAGTTTTACTCCCCCTCCACCATACTAGCACAAACCATAGCTAGTCGAATCTACGGGTTCTTGCAAACAATCAACTGTCTGGGGGAGTGTTTTTTATAAAGTAAAGCAAGACATCCCTGTTACCAACCTCCCACAAGATTGACAGGCAAATAAAATCTCGTCCCGAGTTAAACACACTTAGCATGGAAAATATTGACTACCCAATTGCTCCCTGAGCTTTGGTGAACACAAAACAAATATTTATTTGAAGGTTTAGAGATGGCAGATGCAAGTTTACTTGCAATGGCAGGGTAATTCCGTATATAGGTAGATATGGTGGACTCTTATGGCATAACTTTGTTTTAGTATTTTGGACGCACAAGCAGTAAGTCCGCTTAGTATAGGCGGAGACTAGCAAATAGACTAGGAAGCGACCAACTAGAGAGTGACAATGGTCATAATCATGCATTTTGAATAATTAACATTGAGCATAAGCATGAGGAGGATATAAACACTGTGAACATAAATATCATAGAGGCGATATTGAGTTTGAATCAGTTACATACATGAACATGTGCCAACTCAAGCCACTTGAATTCTTCAGAGGATGATACCATCCTAACATACTACATCATAACCATTTGAATGCATGTTGACACACAAAATAACATATTATCCACTCCTAGCTACTTAAGCATGACATGAGCAACTATAATATCTAATTGTCATCACATACATGTTTACTCATAATAGGCTGAATCACGACTACTGAGTTAAACATATTAACAAAAAACAAGCAGAGTTCAAACCAGCTTTTCTTCGCCAAGATCACTTCATCAAATCATCATCATTATTGACTTTCACCTTCACGACCTAATGATTGTGAAAATTATAATAGTTTAGGTGTGTCATGGACTAAGTTGAAATCCGCGAACACTTTATACACAGGAGAAGACAAGTAAATATTTGGTCCTTCATTAGATCAATAATAAATCACGTAACAACCATTTGAAAATTCATATGAAGTCTTCTCCTTACGACAACTTAAGAAATGAAAAGCAAGAAAAAGTATTTACACCAAAGAACTCCCAACAAAGGACAAAATAAGAAACGAGAAATCTTTTGTTTTTTTAATACTATGAACTAACTAAAATAAAAACCGAAAAGAAGCGAGAAATCTAATTTTGGATTTTCAAAGTTCTTCAAACACAGATAAGAAGGACAAATAAAAGCGAACACAGATATACAAATAAAATGAGGAACACCAACAAATGTAATGAATGAGTGATACCTGAATGAAATGTTGGTGAGAATACGTACTCCCCCAAGCCTAGGCTTATGACCTAAATTGGTCAACGCCACTCGAAGAATCCCTCGGTCCAGGTAGGAACTGAGTCAGTGGTCAAAACCGATCATCTCAATGGTGGACCTCCTCTACTGCCCCCAACTCGTTCCTATAGTTGATCTTCTAGCAATATAATATATCTTCCCCTAGAAAGGTCAAATAGATAAGGGGTAGGCAGAGTTATAAGATCACTGGTGCCCTAGCTGAACACCAAGTTATACTGATAAAATGGGGCACCTCTATTAATAAAGTCATGATCCACCATGCACTTATAATATAAGTATTTGTTATGTAATGGACGGTCCTCGCAGAGTCTGAATGCAACATTAATGTGTCTAGCAAGGTGGGTAGCATAAATACCACCATAAATAATACCCTTTAACATGTTAGTATGCAAATGGGGCGCAATGATAGCCCCAAAACTATAATCCCTACCATCGAAAAGTGCACTACGCAAAATAGCGAGATTAGGGGCACTAAGAATTCCACTCTCCCACCTAGCAGTTACACATCTTTCAATAAATAAAGTAAAGTAGCGTAAATCAGGAAATAAACTCACTGATGTAGTCTTAGAAATCCCTCTAGTCTCTCCCACTGTTACGGTCTGCAGGAATCGCTCAAACTCACTAGGACAAGGTTCTGGCATACTACCCTCGGCAAGAATCATGCAAATACGACAAAAAATCGATAGAAGACATTTCAAAGGTCTTATCGTATAGATGAAATGATACGCTAGGCACATCCTATCTAGGCATGAATCTGAAATTTTGCATAGAAGTATTTGAAGGAGTTGGTACCGATCACATCATCTGTGAGGAAGGAAGTTAGTCCAGCATTCTCCACAAATTGTACGAAGTTGTGTTGAAAACCAGCTTCACTCATGGAAGTGTTGCATGGCCACTCGCATGACGGCACCTCGGCATCACAAGAAAGTTTGTACCTAGGTGCTTCTCGTGAAGTTCCCTTGGAACTCTGCCTTGAAAAACCCCTTAGCATCCTTCTACACATCTTCCTTTTTCTGAAAAAAATATGAACTGTTTAGACAACTTATAAGAGGTGAACAAAACTCAACAAAATTGATAGCAACTACTCCCACACGTATCGAGAGGATATATCATGCATCAAAACTACTTAGAACCAAGTAAATTCAATATGCAAGCTCATTTTCATGGTCAACAATAGCAGCAAAATAAACAAAATATAAACCACTAGCACAAACACTAATTGGACCAATGAGCAATTCCTCTGAACAATTTTGAAAGCGGAGCTCTGATCAAGGAGATCAAAAGTTGTGTGAAAACAAGCAAGAACTCGAGCAAGAGAGCAAGATTGAGTTTTTTTGGAGGTGGAAGAAGGCTGTCGTCGTGGGGTCCCATGGGACCCACAAGCTCACATGGTGCGCCTTGGGGGAGGGCGCGCCACCTAAGCTTGTGGCTCCCAGGTGCACCTTTCCAGGTTGTTTTCAGCGCCAAAAATTCTTGTTCATTCCACAAAAAATCATCTATTTTTTCAGGACATTCTGAGAGCTTTTATTTTTTGGGACATTTTTTATTCCATAGAAAATTTAGAAAACAGGATAAACAGGGTATTCTAATGCATTAAACTTTATTCAAAACTAAAAATAACACAGGGCAAACTAAAGTTACAGAAAGTTGTGCTTACGGAATTCATTGACCATATGGTCCTAAAAAAGAATCCATTAACAAGGTCGATGAAGTCTTATTAATGAGCTATTTCCGAGTTGCATAAAATTGCTACTATCCTACAAAGCTCTGCGCTTGGAGGCCCAACACATGTCTACAAGAATAAAGTTGCATAGTAGACATCAAGCTCTTTTCTGGCGCCGTTGTCGGGGAGGTGAGTGCTTGAAGTTATATCTTTAGATCTTGCAATCGAATCTTTTAGTTTCTTGTTTTATCACTAGTTTGGTTCATAAAAGAAAACTACAAAAAATGGAATTGAGGTGGTCTCATATTATTCATCTTTATCATGTATTTCTTGAAAATGATGGATCGGAAAATTATGCTCAATTGATAGAAGAAGAATTCAATAAAATGTTTGGCATAAAATCTTTGAAGGATGAGCATGATTGCAATGTTGTTACTATGAATTCTTTGAATATCCATGATGCTAGTGATATGCAAAGCCATAAGCTTGGGGATGCTATGTTTGATGAAGATGATATTTTTTGTCCCCCTAGTTTTGATGAGCAAGTTTATTATGATGAAAGGATGCCTCCTTTTTATGATGATAATTATGAAAGTATATTTGGTGAGGTCATGACTTTATTTAGTGATGAATCCAATATTTTGGAAGAGGTTTCAATTGGTTATGATAAAAAGTTGCTATCTATGATGATTATGGTGATGACATGTATGCTATATTGAATAATGATAACCATTAAACTTGTCATCATCATTTTAATTTTCAATCACATGATAGTTTTATTGAGTTTGCTCCCACTACTATTGATGAGAATAAATTTGCTTATGTGGAGAGTAAGAAAATTTCCATGTTGTGGATCATGGAAAGAATGCTTTATGTGATATTTATATTGTTGAATTCATTCATTATGCTACTAAAAATTATTATGGTAGAGCAAGATGTGCTTCTACATATCTCAATAGTATCAAGTTTCCTCTCTATGTGTTGAAAATCTTGAAGTTTTGCTTGTTTTACATTCATATGCTAGTTGATTATTGTTCTCATAATTTGTTTGCTCACAAAATCCCTATGCATAGGAAGTGGGTTGGACTTAAATGTGATAGTCATATGCTTCATGATGCTCTCTTTGTGTTTCAATTCTTTACTTTTATGTGAGCATCACTGAAATCATCATGCCTAGCTAAAAGGCATTAAAGAAAAGCGCTTGTTGGGAGACAAGCCAACACTTTTACCTACTAGTTTTGTGTGTTAACATGATTATAGTAATGTAGTAATCATGTTTTATTGCTTTTGTTTCAATAAAGTGCCAAGTAAAGCCTTTGGGATAGTGTGGATAATAGTTGAATTGAATCTGTGCAAAAACAGAAACTTTTGGCGCGAGTATCTAGGTGACATTAGAGTTGGTTGATGTGTATCATATGGTGTTTTTTTAGTATGAACTCTTGGTTAGATTGATCGAAAAGAATAGCTTTGTGTTATTTTATTACGAACTCTAGGATAGATTGATCGGAAAGAATAGCTTTGAGGTGGTTTCGTACCCTACAAACAATTTCTTGTTATGTTCTCTGCTAGATAGGAACTTTGGAGTGATTCTTCATCGCACTTTGAGGGATGGTTATATGATCCAATTATATTAGCAATTTTGAGAGATTGTACTAGCAAAAGTACGAACCCTAGGCCTCATTTTCAAGCATTACAATACCGTTTGTGCTCACTTTTGTTACTTGCTACCTTGCTGTTTTTTATTGTTCTTACTACAAAAGCCAATATCTACTATCCATATTACACTTGTATCACCATCTCTTTGCCGAACTAGTGCTCCTATACAAATTACCATTGTATTTGGTGTGTTGGGGACACAAGAGACTTTTTATTATTTGGTTGCAGGGTTGTTTGAGAGAGACCATCTTCATCCTACGCCTCCTACGGATTGATAAACCTCAGGTCATCCACTTGAGGGAAAATTGCTACTGTCCTACAAAACTCTGCGCTTGGAGGCCCAACACATGTCTACAAGAATAAAGTTGCATAGTAGAAATCACTTCCTAGCAACAAAATCTCTTTTATCATATATTTTATTCTTAGGAGGTCGGTCATCAAGCTCAACTTCAGGTTCTACTTCTATTTCATTATCAGGTTAATTATTATCATTGGAGGGAGCATCAACATGATCATCATTATCATTATCATTATCACTAAGTATATGCTCATCACCGGATTGTCTCAGCATCAGAAATAGAAACACTATTAGGATTATCAGGAGGTTTTTCTGTAACAGGTTCACTAGAAGCATGCAAAATTTTATTTCTACTCTTTTTCTTATTCTTCTTAGGTGAACTAGGTGCACTATCATTACTCCCTGAGAATCCTGTTCAATTCTCTTAGGATAACCCTCAGGAAACAAATGATCTCAATTGGATTTACCACCTCAAGTGTCTACTCCACAAGCATGCTTATTAGTTCATTATGCATGTCCTTAAACAAATCATGTTGTGACGGTTTGGTGAGAACCATAGCCCCACAAACCTTCTGAGCATGGGCCATTGACAGTATTCAGAAACAACCGACAAGCACTTCATCGGCAAGCACTACTACCATGTGCGGAGCATCTCTCCCGTGGCGATGATCAAGACTCAAGATACCGACAAGTTACCTTCCTGGCAAGCCTCAAGCTGGCAAGCTAGAGCCGCCAAGTGAAGACCCGGCAAGCTCCCTTCACCGCTCTACCTTAGCAACACGCTAGTCACGTGTCAAGTAGGTGTTGAGCGAGCAGGCTGTTAGGTGAAGCTTGTCGGGGCACGTGGCAGCTCGCCGCTTGAAGATTACCTTTATTGACACCCGTCTCAGTGCGTGTCCAACTTATATTCACCCTATGTATTTACTACTTTGCCACTGCTGTAACTCCTTTCATCTATAAAAGGAGGCACATGGCAACTTTAGTGGGGTGGGGGGGGGGGTCAGACCCTTGCCCATTAGCGGTAGCATAGGTGCGCCCCCGAGGCTACGCTCTCTGTACACAATGAATCCACCCAAAGCAGGAGTAGGGTTTTGCGCCTCAAGGCGGCCTGTACCTGGGTAAAATCTGACCATGTGAGCTATGAGGCCTCTATTGCTCTTTGCGCGCTGCGCGCCCTCGCTGAACATAAGAAAGGGGCTTCCTCCGGTCCCATAGGTGTTTGTTCTGCAGGACATCTCTGGCGCGCCAGGTAGGGGGTGTCACACATGTGAATCTGCATCGACCACGTCAACAACTTGTTCTTCTTCACCAAGCAATGGTGTCTTCTTCATCAACCTCGGTTCACTCCCTAGTGATGGACCATGGCGTCTCCCTCATACTTCAGAAAAAGAGTTAAGTTTCAGAACTTTAGTTGCCTTCTGTTACATAAATCTTTTCATTGACAAGCTCCTGAGAAGGCAGCGTTCTCGATTTGCTGCTAAATAGGACCCAGTCCTAAGCGCCATTGACTAGAATGTGCGCAATTGGGAAGCATTCTGGCAGTCTTAGGGAATATGTGCAAGAATGTGGTCATTAAAAGAATAATTTAGCAGTCGACCCTTTCTTAAAATTTTACTTTATATATCCTATTTGTTAAGGAGCATTCACGGGATATGATCACACTCATAGCTAGTATTGATCGACTCAGGAATGCTATTTGTAGTTGTTCTTATCCTAAGAATGTAAATCTTGTCAGGAAGGCAGTGTTCTCCTTTGGTTGCTAATCAGGACCAGATCCTGAGCGCCATTGACTAGAACATGCACATCTACAAGCATTCCAACAACATTTGGCGCATATAGAAGGAAATTCCTAGGAAAAGGGGAATGTTCAATAAAACACAAGCTTCACACAAGTTGGTTGCTCATCAGATGCTCACTAATTTGTTGGGTTAAAACACTGTTGTGGCATTTCATGTGCAGAACAGTGTTGCAGGTCATCACCTCCGGAAGCAATCTCGCTTGAAGCTGCCACCAGCATAGAGAACTTTAGAGTTCTCTGTTGGAACTGTAAACCTTCCCTGTTGGAACCACATATCTTCCTGGGTAACGATCTCCCTGGCATCGAGAATATCACAGTTCACTGCCGAAATCAAAGCCTTCCCGACAACGATCTTGCCGGAAGCCAGCGTCGAGAACATCAAAGTTCTCCACTGAAACCATAAGCCTTCCCGGCAACAATGTTGCAGGAAGCCGACGTCGAGAACGTCAAAGTTCTTCACTAAAACCATAAGCCTTCCCGGCAACGATCTTGCCGAAAGCCATCGTGGAGAATGTTAAAGTTCTCCGCTGAAACCATAAGCCTTCCCAGCAATGATCTTGCCGAAAGCCGGCGTCAAGAACGTCAAAGTTCTCTGCTGAAACCAGAAGCCTTCGCGGCAACGATCTTACTGGAAGCCGGCGTCGAGAACGTCAAAGTTCTTCGCTGAAACCATAAGCCTTCCCGGTAACAATCTTGTCGGAAGCCGGTGTCGAGAATGTCAAAGTTCTCCATTGAAACCATAAGCCTTCCCAGCAACAATCTGCCGGAAGCCAGCACCGAGAACGTCAAAGTTCTCCACTGAAACCATAAGTCTTCCCGGCAATGATCTTGCTAGAAGCCGGCATAGAGAACGTCAAAGTTATTCGCTCAAACCATAAGCCTTACCGGAAACGATCTTGTCAGAAGCCAGACAGAAGATAAAACTTCACTCCAATGTTAAGATCTGTGGATTCTCTGGCAGAGAGTTCCCGTGGAAGCAGGCTCGGGGGCTGACAGCACCTTTAAGAGAAACTTCCTTAGGGGGTTACCTTTTGGGAATGATCCTCTCTAGAAATAAAGTTATAACTATCATGGCTCATGCAAAATTTAGTCCCACCTCCAGCATCGAGTCCTTGAAGTTCTCTACTAAAGCTGGGAATGGGGGCTACTGACGATGTGGTGAGAACCAGGGTCCCACAAACCTTCAGAGCATGGGCCACTGGTAGTATGCAAAAACAACCAGGAAGCACTTCACCGGCAAGCACTAATACCACATGGGGAGCATCTCTCCCATGGCGATGATCAAGACTCAAGATACCGACAAGTTACCTTCCTGGCAAACCTCAAGCCAGCAAGCCAGAGCTGGCAAGTGAAGACCCGACAAGCTCCCTTCACTGCTCCACCTTTGCAACACGCCAGTCACCTGTCAAGTAGGTGTCGAGCGGCCAGTGGAAGGGGATTGGCGGCTAGTTGGGGTGGGAACAGCAGCCAGAGGCCTGCCCGGCTGGGCTGCGGCTCTCTACGGGGGTGTGAAGGTGTGATGAGTGTGTGTGAGGAGAGGAACGAGCTCGGGGGAGCTCTATTTATAGCCGAGGCCGAGGCAGGGATCGAGAGCTCGCCGGAGTTCTCTGGAGCCTCGCCCGGTGACGCATGGCATTAGTGAGAGAGGGGGAAGAATATTACAAAAAGTTATGAAATATTTTTACTCAGAAAGGTGCCCTAGGGTTCAAAGAATATTTGTGAATTTATTCAGGATTTTTGGAGCAAGAAATATAGGGGTGGCTTTGGAGCATACTTCTCTGAAGTGATTTTCAGGGAGGAAAATGAATATTTTTCTTTTATGAAAAATATTAATTGGGCTTTTGTTGGAGTTTTACAGAGAAGAAAAGGTGAGTTAGAGGTGGATGGGTCACTTGGGTGAAAATCAAGGGTAGGCCCAACTGTTGAAGTCCATTTGAATTGATTCAAAACTCCAAATCCAAAGCAAAGGCAACTGAAAGTCCAGAAAAAGAGAGAAGGCAAAACCAGGCTGTCACAAACCTCCCCCATTTAAGATGAATTTCGTCCATGAGATTCGGTTTCCTGGGAAATAGTTCTGGGTAGGTTGTCCTGAGAAATTCCTCTCTTTCCTAGGTTGCTTCTTCTTCTATGTGATGCTCCCATTGGACCTTGTAAAATTTGATTGCTTTGCTGCGTGTAAAGCATCGAAGGATGACATTTTTAGACTGGTTTGAAAACTGTTGTTGTATGAGAATTCCGCGTATGGCAGACATTCTTCCCACTTGGGTCCATGGGCTAAGGCACATGCTCGAAGCATATCTTCAAGGATTGGATTTACTCGCGCTCGGTCGGACCGTCTGTCTGTGGATGATAGGCGGTGCTATATTTGAGAGTGGCCCCCAAACCTTGATGGAGTCAGGACTAGAAGTCGGAGGTAAACAATGAACCTCAGTCCGAAGTGATTGTTTTTGGTACTCCATGCAAACTGACAATCCAAGATACGTATAATTGTGCGAGTTGATCAACACGAAAGGTGGTGCGGATGGGATAAAGTGAGCCACTTTAGTCAGCATGTATACTATGACCCGTATAGCATCATTTCCTCGGTGAGTCTTGGGTAGACCGGTGATAAAGTCCGTGTAGACATCATCCCATTTCCATTGTGAGACAGGTTCCGCCGTTACTTTGTTGCAGATGTCACAACAAGCAACAAAATATGCGATGTCCCTTTTCATTCCATCCTACCAAAATATCCGTCGAAGGTCTTCGTACATTTTGGTGCTGCCTGGGTGTATCGAATGTGAAGATTCGTGTGCTTCTGCCAAAATTTTAATCTTCAAATCTGCTTGCTCAGGTACGCGTATCCTTCCTTGGAACCTGAGTGTACCCAGTGCGTCCTTTGAGAAATCCTGAGTTTTGCCTTCGCGCAGACGTTCGAAATATATTTGCAGACTCTTGTTGTCAGCCTGTGCCACGCGAATCTCTTCTAGAGTACGAGTTACTTCCAAAATATTCGCGAGACCGGCATCGACAATCTCAATAAGTTATTCAATAATTCCTGAGCCTGTGCAACTATTCTTTCCCTAAAAACACAACCAACACAACTATCTAGGTAGTCCCTAAAAGCTTATGTTAGTCCATTATAAAAGATATCAAGTATTTCATTGTTCTTGAGAGGATGATCAGGCAAAGCATTTAGTAATTAGTGAAGCCTCCCCCAACCTTGAGGGAGATGCTCTTCCTCGATTTTTTTAAAATTGTATATTTCCTATAAGGTCGCTTGTTTCTTATGAGTAGGAAAATTCTTTTCATTGAAGTAATAAATCATATCTTGGGGATTATGCACAAAACCAGGAGCAAGATAATTAAACCATATTTTAGCATCATCCTTTAATGAGAAAGTCAACAACTTAAGAAAATAATAATAATAGATTTTTTTGTATTGAGAAAATAGGGTGGCAATATCATTCAATTTAGTGGGATATGCAACAACTATTTCAGATTCATAAACATGAAAATGATCAGATTCTACCAATTTGATGAGCTCAGGATCAACAGAGAATTCATAATCGTTAGTAACAAAAATAAGAGAAGTTGCAAACTTAGATCATATTTCATCATTTGGTTCATACTTTTTTTAACAATAGCCATAAAACCTTCTATGCCATTTGTAGGACCTTGAAGTATGTCTAGAGGGGGGTGATTAGACTACTTGACCAATTAAAAACTTAACCTTTTCCCAATTTTAGAGTTTGACAGATTTTAGCAACTTTGGACAAGTCAAGCAATCATCACACAGATCAAGCAAGCATGCAAAGATTATATAGACAGCGGAAATTAAAGCATGCAACTTGCAAGAAAGTAAAGGGAAGGGTTTGAAGGATTCAAATGAAGTTGGAGACACGGATGTTTTTGGCGTGGTTCCGATAGGTGGTGCTATCGTACATCCACGTTGATGGAGACTTCAACCCACGAAGGGTAACGGTTGCGCGAGTCCACAGAGGGCTCCACCCACGAAGGGTCCACGAAGAAGCAACCTTGTCTATCCCACCATGGCCGTCGCCCACGAAGGACTTGCCTCACTAGCGGTAGATCTTCACGAAGTAGGCGATCTCCTTGCCCTTACAAACTCCTTGGTTCAACTCCACAATCTTTGTCGGAGGCTCCCAAGTGACACCTAGCCAATCTAGGAGACACCACTCTCCAAGAAGTAACAAATGGTGCGTTGATGATGAACTCCTTGCTCTTGTGCTTCAAATGATAGTCTCCCCAACACTCAACTCTCTCTCATAGGATTTGGATCTGGTGGAAAGAAGATTTGAGTGGAAAGCAACTTGGGGAAGGCTAGAGATCAAGATTCATATGGTAGGAATGGAATATCTTGGCCTCAACACATGAGTAGGTGGTTCTCTCTCAGAACTGGTAAGTTGGAAGTGTAGGTTTGTTCTGATGGCTCTCTCCACGAATGAAGAGGAGGTGGAGGGGTATATATAGCCTCCACACAAAATCTAACCGTTACACACAATTTACCAATCTCGGTGGGACCGAATCAACAAACTCGGTCAGACCGATTTAGTAAACCTAGTGACCGTTAGGATTTTCGGTGGGACCGACATGCAACTCGGTAGGACCGATATGATTAGGGTTAGGGCATAACGTAATCTCGGTGAGACCGATTACACAAACTCGGTAGGACCGATTTTGGTAATTAGCTAACCAGAGAGTTGGTCAGGTAAACTCGGTGGGACCGATTTGCTCTTTTCGGTGAGACCGAAATGTTACAAAAGGGAAACAGAGAGTTTACATTGCAATCTCGGTGGGACCGATCGCTCACTTCGGTTAGACCGAAACGTTACGAAGGGAAACAGAGAGATTACAATCCCATCTCGGTGAGACCGAGATCCCTATCGGTGAGACCGATTTGCCTAGGGTTTGTGGCAGTGGCTATGACATCTGAACTCGGTGGCGCCGGATAGAAAGAATCGGTGTGACCGATTTTGGCTTTAGGTTTAGGTCATATGTGGATGTGAGAAAGTAGTTGAGGGTTTTGGAGCATATCACTAAGCACATGAAGCAAGAGGCTCATTAAGCAACACCTCATCCCTCCTTGATAGTATTGGCTTTTCCTATAGACTCAATGTGATCTTGGATCACTGAAATATAAAATGAAGAGTCTTGAGCTTTTGAGCTTGAGCCAATCCTTTGTCCTTGATATTTTGAGGGATCCACTTTCATCATCCATGCCATGCCATTCATTGAGCTTTCCTGAAATATATGTCTTGGAATAGCATTAGCTCAATGAGCTATATGTTGTTATGAATTACCAAAACCACCTAGGGATAGTTGCACTTTCAATCTCCCCCTTTTTGGTAATTGATGACAACATATAGATCAAAGCTTCGACATATGATAATAAGATTGAAAAACATCGTCGCTTTGAGAAGTATGTGATAAGCAAGAGCTCCCCCTAAATTTGTGCATAGTTTAAGATTTGCTTTGGACTGCAAATGCACAAGGAATTAGGCTCATGGGTTACTCTTCCATGTCACATACATCTTGGTGGAGCGCTCAAAATAATAAAGATTGAATACATGCACTCATCACCAAGCAAAGTGAATGATCATATAAGGATAGGTAAGATAATAACATATAATCAAGCATAAGTGTAGCTTATGATCAAACACATGATCATCAATGTCTCACAGGTAATGCATAGTATCTCAAGCAATCAAAAGCAAACAAGTTACCAAAAAAGACAAGAGAGAACAAAAAACAGCAAATCTCTCTCTCGAAGCCTATGATCTATACATTTTTCTCCCCCTTTGGCAACAAGTTACCAAAAAGTTCATAGAAAATGCATAGTGCTAGATCGTCTCTCAGGCTTGGTCTTCAGTTGGTGGTGTAGAGATGGCTCCTTGGACGAAGACTTCAGTTGATGTAGAGGGAGCTGGAGGAGTTGGTGCTGGAGCTGGTTGCCCTGGAGCTGTAGGAGCTGTAGCTGGTGCAGATGATGTAGCTCTTGTGTCTGACACAGGCACTGTAGCTGACCTCTGAGCTCTAGGCACTCTGGCAAATGCATCTGTGGTTGTCTTGCCCTTCCTCTCCTGCATGTCATCCTGCAGCTGCTCCACAACTGACTGAATCTCAGTTACTTTGACATCAAGATCATAGAATTTTTGTTCCATGATCCTTTCCAGGCTCTCCTGGTTTTGAGTTAGGGTGGCCAACCCCTTCTCAATCCTCAGTGTTGATGCTATCAAGTAACCAAGCTGCTCCTGTTTGGTCTTCAAGAAATACTCAGATGCCTCCTCTTGAGTTGGCATCTTGGCAGCCTTCTCTTTCCTTGCTTTCTCCTTCTTCTCTTGAGCTTGCATTGATGATGGATCATTCTCATTCATGACAACTTGATTGTCCTCAAAGTCTGGATAGAGAGGAAAATGTTCCTTATTCAACTGATACTTTCCTGTGCCCATCTTTGAGTTAATCAACTCCTGAATCTGTGGGGCATATCCACAACTTCTCTTCTGATCTGCTGCAGTCCTCTTAATGGTTTCTACCATAAGGCTCATGACCTTGAATTTTTGGGGCACATCAAAAATGTGAAGCATGTTAATTGCATGCCCTCTTATCATGTTGTGGTCACCTGATTTGGGCAAAAGAGTGTGCCTTAAGATCCAGTTGATCGTAGGCAGCCCTGACAGAAGAAAATGGACTGACCCAAATGAGAAAGTCTCAAGGGCTTTGTCTGGGATCTCTTTGTACATATGTGACATAGAATTGTGTCCCATCTTCTTCTTGGCATATATATCCAAATCATCTTCACTCTCCTTTGGGGCATTGATCAGATTTGCCCATTCCTCTATGGTTGACTGATATCTTGTTCCTTCAGACATCCAAACTATCCTGCCATCTGGATAGAAGTGTGCTGTGGAGTAGAATTGCATAATGAGTTCATCATTCCAGTTGGTGAGCTTCTGCCCAACAAAATCTGCAACTCCACAAGCAATGAAACTGTCTTGCACTCCAGGATAGTGTTCTTCATTTTCCTTTATGTAGGTCCAGTCGACCCATCTCATATCACACACTATAGGCTTCTTGTCCAACAAGATTGTCTCATAGAAGTCCTGCTGCTCCTTGGTGTGGAACCTGTAATCTACAGCAGTCCTTCTCCTGGTGGCATATGGATCAGACAATCTCCATAGCCTCAACCCTGAGTCTTTCCTGATCTTCATGTTCTCAGCCACAGGATGAGCATCATTGTGGTCTGGAATCTTGGGTTTGAGCTTTCTTAGGACCTGCCCTTCTTCATCTTCCTCAGCAGCAACCTCAGGCATTGGGGCCTTGTTCTTCTCAGCTGCTGGTATACTCCTGGTATTTCTCTTTGGTGCAATCTTGGGCTTGGGGGCAGCTTTGGGTGCTTCTTTGGGCTTTGATGTTGCAGCCCCTGACTTTATTGCATCACCCATAAGCTTCTGTGCCTTTGGTGCTGGTGCAGCAACCTCTTCTTCCTCTTCCATCATGGAAGGTTGACCAACAACTCTGGCCATGGTCTTCTTGACCCTTTCCTTCCTTTTCTTTCCTTCTGCAGCTGGCTCTTCAGGCATCTCAGGTTCTTGAGTTGATCCTCTGGCTTTAGACATTGGCTGTCTCCTTGCTGGCATTTTGATCTTCATGCCTGGCTTTACTGCAGTTGAACTGAGCACCTTCTTGAGCACTACCTTCTTGGAAGTAGCCTCATCTTCTGCTGCCACATAGTCCTCATCCTCTGAGTCTGAGGTTCTCTTCCTTCTAGCTCTTGTGGCTGCTTTGGGCAAATTGCTTGGAGTGCTTCTGCTCCCTTCATCTGAAGTACTTGAGGGACTAGTGCCCTCACTCATGTGAATCTGCTCTTCTTCCCTGTTCTGACTGTCACTATGGTCTGACATGCTGCAAATCACTGACTGCTGACCCTGTGAATAGTTATAGTTGAGACAGAGTGGATGAGCATCACAAAATGCAGAGATTTTTGCAAAAGAATGATTTAAAAACTTAGTTTTAGTTTCCACAGAAAGCATTTCGGATCTACCGATTTTCAAACTCGGTGATACCGAAGCAGTTTTGGAACCTAAACTAGTGATCTCGGTCAGACCGAGTCACAGTTCGGTGGCACCGAGACTGCTAGGGTTTCACAAAGTTCTAAAATCGGTCACACCGATTTGTAATTCTCGGTCAGACCGAGACTTACTAGTGCAATGGCGTTAGCCAAATCGGTGGGACCGAGTTTTTCAACTCGGTGGGTCCGAGATGGTTTCGGCGGAAACCTAACCCTAAATTTTCGAATCACATCTATTCTAAGGATCACATTGGCTGGATAGGAGTGTTTCAATCGTGGCAAGATGCATTACGAACACAATGTGCTGAGAATCAGATGAGGAAAGCACTGTGATTGAGTTCATACCCTAGTTCGGCGGTGAACTCGCTACGGCGGCAACGGCGGAGAAGAAATCCGTTGACGGCGGCGGAGACCAGCGACAGGAGGCGGCTGGCGACGAAGTCGACGATCCGTAGACCTAGTAGGCAGAGCGAGCTACGCGCGGGCGAAGGGGTTTGGAGGAATTTCCAAATTTTTGCCCGTGTCTATATATAGCCCGACACTGTCGGTGTGACCGAGTTGAACAACTCGGTGGCACCGAGATGCATAACTGTTAACAGTTACAGCAACTCGGTGTGACCGAAAAGTTCATATCGGTTGCACCGAGATTGAAAACCTAGATCGACTTAGTGATCTCGGTGGGACCGAAATGGAGGAATCGGTCAGACCGAGAATCACAAAGAAGTTTTGGAAGTTTAAGTCTATGACGAATCGGGGACTCCAAGTGCTCCTCACACAGAGTGGTTCGAATCTGACTTGATCAAATTTTGTGATGTAGCATGAATAGAGTTTGAGACGAGAAAAGCATAGATAGCTAGAGAAGGTTCTTAGGCATTCTTGTCCATCCACTTGGCCAAAGAAAAGGAAACCAATCAATCAAAACAACAAGTGGATGTCCTCGAATGAGTAAAATATGCAACCAGCATGCTCACACAATAAAGTGACAAATGAAATATGTGGCAAAGCATGCACAACCAATTCTAGCATCTATCAAACAATTGGCGATGACTAGGTCATCTATATATGAGTATATTGACTTAGGAGTCAAATGAGAACATTTGATCATAGGTCATACTCATCGTTTAAGCTCAAGTGGGGTTACCACTTTTACATAATGCATTGATGTGTTCACATCATTAGAGTTGCTTTGACTCAATTCTTAGAGTTAAGCTCCCCCTAGATGTGAGATCCCCCCTTAGAGGGATGAACTAACCTTGGGTTTTGTCGATGATGACTTCATGTAGGTGTTGAAGATGTGGATGCTCAATGTTGATGTAGATCTTTGGAGCAATCCTTTGGAGTGAGTTGCACTTTCAATACCTACACGGGTTAGTCCCACAAGGAACAAAACAAGAATATCCATAGACATAGAGTGATGCACACACAAGATGATGTCCATGAAATCATTTGGTTACCTTGTCCCTTGCCTTACCAACATGAGGGTTTGTGACTCCTTGAACTAGTGCAAGATGTGGAGGTTGATTGCACTTGTTCTTGCCATAAAGATATGAGTGAAGAATGTTGGCGGAGTCACCCTCAAGAACTCTCTAGTTCTTCTTCTTCGGGATCCACATCATCTTGATGGGAATCCTTGGAGTTGTAGTTGTACTTGATGAAGTAGAACTTGACGTAGTCTTGGGAACCCACTTGACCAAGGCCTTAGGTGCTTCTTCAAATGCATCAATCTCCTCTTGAAGCTTGTCCTTGCCTTTATGGTCTTGTGGTGGAAGATCATCTTGAGCTTGTGTTCCCTTGAAAGAAGTAGGATCATACTTCTCTTGTTGAGGAACAAACTTCGTCTTGGGGTATTGATCTTCTTCCCACTCAACTCCATTGGCATTGAACTTTCGTTCAAAACCAACACCTTGATTCTTCCGGTGCCTTCCTTGCTTGCGTACAATTTCCTCGAATTGCTTACTCCCGGCAAGGCTCTTGTATACACCTTTCTCTATAATTCCCTTCAATAAGCTATTTTCTTGCTCAAGTGTAACTTGGCTAAGAGAATCATTAGTGGAATCAAGAGAACTACTAGAAGCAACAATATTGGATTTAGCATAGTTATTGTTACTACTAGAGGAAGAATCTTTCTTGTTCTTGTTACTAGACTTGACTTGAGGCATGTAAGTAGATAAGAGTAAACGCTTGGCAATATAAGAAGAACTTTTCTTGCGAAGATCATCATTGATTGCCTTTAAGAACTCATGCTCTTGCTCAAGATTGAGCTTTTCAAAGCGTAACTTCTCATGAGCCCTTAAAAGTTCTCGATGATTTTCGAAGATAGTTTCATGAGCTAACTTAAGAGTGTTTAGTTCTTTAGTTAGAAGCTCAATCTTCTCCTTATCATTGTCATTCGTTTTATCTTGTTTAGCATGATTAATTGACGTTTCATCATAGTATTCATCACTAGAGTTGTCAATAAGTAAATCATCATCACCTAGCAAGTCATCTTCATCACTATTGAAATCAACATACTCGGGATGTGTTACCTTTGGACCTTTGGCCATGAAGCATCTTCCAATTCCTTCATTTGGTGAGTCAAATATGTCGTAGGAGTTGGTTGACACAAGTGCTAGACCGGCAACACCTTCATCTTGAGTATGTTCAGAGTCGGAGTGATAGCTTCTCTCGGAGTGATGTTCAGATTCGGAACCGGATACCCATTCACCAACATGAGCTTGATGTCTTCGTTTTGTGTAGCTCTTTGATGACTTGTCCTTCCTTTCCGAATCTTTGCTTCTCCGTGAGGGTCTTCGTTCATAACGATCATCTCTACTCCTTCTCTCTCTTGGTGGTGATTCTTCTCTTCTACTTCTTCTTTTTGGAGAATCTTCTCTTCTTTTGTAGGGTGCCGTACACTCATTGGAATAGTGTCCGGGTCTCCCACAATTGTAGCAGTTGCGCTCTCGACTGGAAGATCTTTTGTCATTGTAGGACCTTGACTTAGAGCTTCTTTCTTTGCTTCTACTCTTGTAGAATTTGTTGAAATTCTTCACCATTAAGCTCAATTCTTCATTGAAGGTTTGTTTCTCACTTGATGATGTGGGGGCTTCACATGAGGCTTTGTAAGCACCACTTGACTTGTTGTGAAGTTCCTCCTTATCCTTGAGTGACATCTCATGAGCAACAATTCTACCAATGACCTCCGTTGGCTTGAGATTCTTGTAATTGGGCATCATTTGAATCAATGTGCACACGGTATCATATTTTCCATCCAATGCTCTTAGGATCTTCTTGATGATGAATCTGTCGGTCATCTCTTCACTCCCTAAGCCGGCAATCTCATTTGTGATAAGAGCAAGCCTAGAGTACATTTCAGCGACACCTTCACCATCCTTCATTTTGAACTTGTCAAGCTGACTTTGGAGCACATCCAACTTGGATTCCTTGACGGAGTCGGTACCTTCATGCATATCAATCAAAGTGTCCCAAATTTCCTTTGCATTCTCAAGACGGCTGATTTTGTTGAACTCTTCGGGGCACAATCCGTTGAAGATGATATCACAAGCTTGAGCGTTGTATTGCAGCATCTTCAATTCTTCCGCATTAGCTTCACGGTTCGGCTCTCTCCCATCAAAGAATTCACCTTGCAAGCCAATACAAATAATAGCCCAAACGGCGGGGTTATGTCCGAGAATATGCATTTTCATCTTATGCTTCCAACTAGCAAAATTAGTTCCATCAAAGTAAGGACCTCTACGGTGATAATTTCCCTCGCTAGACGCCATACTCTCCTAGGTTGTGAAACCAAGGCTATGACCACCAAAAGCTATGGAAATCAAAGCAAATGGAGACCAAAGCTCTGATACCACTTGTAGGACCTTGAAGTATGTCTAGAGGGGGGGTGATTAGACTACTTGACCAATTAAAAACTTAACCTTTTCCCAATTTTAGAGTTTGACAGATTTTAGCAACTTTGGACAAGTCAAGCAATCATCACACAAATCAAGCAAGCATGCAAAGAGTATATAGGCAGCGGAAATTAAAGCATGCAACTTGCAAGAAAGTAAAGGGAAGGGTTTGGAGGATTCAAACGCAGTTGGAGACACGGATGTTTTTGGCGTGGTTCCGATAGGTGGTGCTATCGTACATCCACGTTGATGGAGACTTCAACCCACGAAGGGTAACGGTTGCGCGAGTCCACGGAGGGCTCCACCCACGAAGGGTCCACGAAGAAGCAACCTTGTCTATCCCACCATGGCCGTCGCCCACGAAGGACTTGCCTCACTAGCGGTAGATCTTCACGAAGTAGGCGATCTCCTTGCCCTTACAAACTCCTTGGTTCAACTCCACAATCTTTGTCGGAGGCTCCCAAGTGACACCTAGCCAATCTAGGAGACACCACTCTCCAAGAAGTAACAAATGGTGCGTTGATGATGAACTCCTTGCTCTTGTGCTTCAAATGATAGTCTCCCCAACACTCAACTCTCTCTCATAGGATTTGGATCTGGTGGAAAGAAGATTTGAGTGGAAAGCAACTTGGGGAAGGCTAGAGATCAAGATTCATATGGTAGGAATGGAATATCTTGGCCTCAACACATGAGTAGGTGGTTCTCTCTCAGAACTGGTAAGTTGGAAGTGTAGGTTTGTTCTGATGGCTCTCTCCACGAATGAAGAGGAGGTGGAGGGGTATATATAGCCTCCACACAAAATCTAACCGTTACACACAATTTACCAATCTCGGTGGGACCGAATCAACAAACTCGGTCAGACCGATTTAGTAAACCTAGTGACCGTTAGGATTTTCGGTGGGACCGACATGCAACTCGGTAGGACCGATATGATTAGGGTTAGGGCATAACGTAATCTCGGTGAGACCGATTACACAAACTCGGTAGGACCGATTTTGGTAATTAGCTAACCAGAGAGTTGGTCAGGTAAACTCGGTGGGACCGATTTGCTCTTTTCGGTGAGACCGAAATGTTACAAAAGGGAAACAGAGAGTTTACATTGCAATCTCGGTGGGACCGATCGCTCACTTCGGTTAGACCGAAACATTACGAAGGGAAACAGAGAGATTACAATCCCATCTCGGTGAGACCGAGATCCCTATCGGTGAGACCGATTTGCCTAGGGTTTGTGGCAGTGGCTATGACATCTGAACTCGGTGGCGCCGGATAGAAAGAATCGGTGTGACCAATTTTGGCTTTAGGTTTAGGTCATATGTGGATGTGAGAAAGTAGTTGAGGGTTTTGGAGCATATCACTAAGCACATGAAGCAAGAGGCTCATTAAGCAACACCTCATCCCTCCTTGATAGTATTGGCTTTTCCTATAGACTCAATGTGATCTTGGATCACCGAAATATAAAATGAAGAGTCTTGAGCTTTTGAGCTTGAGCCAATCCTTTGTCCTTGATATTTTGAGGGATCCACTTTCATCATCCATGCCATGCCATTCATTGAGCTTTCCTGAAATATATGTCTTGGAATAGCATTAGCTCAATGAGCTATATGTTGTTATGAATTACCAAAACCACCTAGGGATAGTTGCACTTTCACCATTACGAGTATCATAAGACATAAGATCTCTAGTTAGCTACTGTCATGAGAAAGTGGTATTGTCCTCGAGAAGTGTGATACGTCCCAATGTATCTATATTTTTTGATTGTTCCATGATATTATATTATCTGTTTTGGATTTTTAATATGCATTTATATGCTATTTTATGTTATTTTTGGGACTAACCTATTAACCGAGGGCCCAGTGCCAGTTTCTATTTTTTTCCTGTTGAGAGTTTCACAGAAAAGAAATACCAAACGGAGTCCAAACGGAATGAAACTTTCGCGATGAACTTTCTTGGACCAGAAGCAAACCATGAGACTTGGATATGAATTCGAAGATGCAACGAGGCGGCCACAAGGGTGGATTGCGCGCCCAGGGGGTAGGGCGCGCCCCCTGCCTCGTGGGTCCCTCGGAGCTCTCCTGACCTAGTTCCTTTGCCTATATATTCTCTTATACCCCAAAACATTAGGGGGAGTCACGAAAACACTTTTACACCGCCGCAACCTTCTGTACCTGCGAGATCCCATCTAGGGGCCTTTTCCGGCGTCCTGCCGGAGGGGGATTCGATCATGAAGGGCTTCTACATCAACACCATTACCCTTCCGATGAAGCGTGAGCAGTTTACCTCAGACCTACGGGTCCATACTAGTAGCTAGATGGCTTCTTCTATCTCTTTGATTCTCAATACCATGTTCTCCTCGATGTTCTTGGAGATCTATTTGATGTAATGCTCTTTTGCGGTGTGTTTACCGGGATCTGATGAATTTTGGATTTATGATCAGATTATCTATGAATATTATTTGAGTCTTCTCAAAATTCTTATATGCATGATTTGATATATGTGCAAGTCTCTTCAAATTATCGGTTTAGTTTGGACTACTAGACTGGTGTTTATTGCAATGGTAGAAGTGCTTAGCTTGGGGTTATATCTTGCGGTGTCCTTTCCCAGTGACAGTAGGGGCAAAAAGTCACATATTGTATTGCTGCCATTGAGGATAAAAATACGGGGTTTTCATCATATTTATTGAGTTAATTCTTTTACATCATGTCATCTTACTTAGTGCATTACTCCGTTCTTTATGAACTTAATACTCTAGATGCATGTTGGATAGCAGTCGATGTGTGGATTAGTAGTAGATGCAGAATCATCTCGGTCTACTTGACACAAACATGATGCCTATATTCATGATCATTGCCTTAGATGTTTTCATAATTATGCGCTCTCCTATCAATTGCTCGGTAGAAATTTGTTCACCCACCATAATATTTACTATCTTGAGAGAAGCCACTAGTGAAACCTATGGCCCCCGGATCTATTTTACATCATATTAGTTTCCCGTCAACTTGCCAATTTCTATCGCCGTTTCTTTACTTTGCAATCTATAAACCAAAAATACCAAAAATATTTACCTTACAATTTATCTATCTCTATCAGATCTCACTTTTGCAAATAACCATGAAGGGATTGACAACCCCTTACTGCGTTGGGTGCAAGTTTGTTGATTGTTTGTGCAGGTATTCAGTGACTTGTGCGTAGTCTCCTATTGGATTGATACCTTGGTTCTCAAACTGAGGGAAATACTTACTCTATTGCTACATCACCATTTCCTCTTCAAGGGAAAAACCAACGCAAGCACAAGAGGTATCAAAGTGCTTCATCTATGTTGTTTTAAATATTTCCTTTCCTTTTTTCGAGCAAACAAGGATGCTAGCATTGAGTTGTTTGCTTGTCTTTGCACAAAGGATCATCCTCCTCGGAAGAAGAATATGGATTATGTGAAATGCCTAGTTCCGATTATGCAAGGATGAAGAAGCCAAGCCTTTCTTCTTATCAGAAGGGACCAGTTGAAGGGTGGTTACATTACTGCCCACAAGAACAAACTAACTTTAGCTCAGAAGGACTCACAGATCTCCATATTTGTTGCCATGATGGCCATTACAATGTTCTTTTAGGATTCTTTCCGGTGAAATCCTACAAGATACATGCGAAATTGTTTGATTTTAGTGGAACTGCACAAAAATAACAACTGGTTTATTTAGCACGAGGTGACATGTCAATGTACAAACTGATGGCAAACCCCGCCCATTCCACAATCGTAGGCATTTGGTATTTTGGAATGGGAAAACCTCGTCAAAGTTTGCTCATTGATGTACGCAAAAAGACACACATTTGATATTTTGGTATGGGACAACCTCGTCAGATTTTGCTCATTGATGTTAGCAAGAAGACATGCGTTTGATATTTTGTAATGGGCCGCCCTTTGCCGTCAGCAGCATCGATCGATTTTGTTTATTCATAAGTTGTGAAGTAAATATTGGCTCTGACGTGTTAATCATTGAGATGCATAATCTTCAATTGTTTTGAATGTTCTCTATGAATTTCCAGGACTGTGAGTTTGATTGCAATGTACAGGTAGTCGAACTTTTTGTACTGGTGAAACTGCTGCAAACGAGGTGATCACTGTGCGTCCTCAGAATAATGCTAAGTACGTATTGTTTTGCATGTTTATCTAATGCTAGTGATACAAGAATTCAAACCAATCAAACTAAATTCGTTCATACACGACCGGATTTCATTAAATTTCATACATTCTTCAACTAAAAAGGGGTCTGTTGGAGGTATAATTAATTAACCTAATCTAAGACCTCTGGTGCCCATTCCCCGTGTCCGGATGAGCCCCAAGAACAGAAGCTTCTTCTCGAGCCCTGCCTCCGGAGCCTGATATGTCTCCAACGCATCTATAATTTTTGATTGTTCATGCTGTTATATTATCATTCTTGGATGCTTTACAATCATTTTATAACAACTTTATATCATTTTTTGGGACTAACCTATTGACATAGTGCCCAGTGCCAGTTGTTTTTTTGCTTGTTTTTTACTTCGCAGAATATCCTTATCAAACGGAGTCCAAACGCAGCAAAACTTTTTGGAGATTTTTTAGACTAGAAAATAACTTGGGAGCCAAGGAAGCACCTGGGGGAAGGCCCGTGGGGCCCATAAGACAATAGCGCGCGCTAGAGGCCCCTGGCGTGCCCTGATGAGTTGTGGTGCCCATGAGGGTCTCCCGCACCGCCTCTTCACTCTATAAATACCCAAATATTCCACAAACCCTAGGGTAGTTGACGAAACACAAATCTAGTCGCCGCAAGTTCCAGAACCATGAGATCCAATCTAACATGATCACAGAGGGGTTCATCATCCTCATTGGTGCCTCTCCTATGCTGCGTGAGTAGTTCACCATCAACCTATTGGTCCATAGGTAGTAGCTAGATGGATTCTTCTCTCTTTTTGATTCTCAATACAATGGTCTTGACGATGCCATGGACCTAGGGTAGGGTCATAGGCCTGACCTATACGCCCTACCCAAGGTTACTACGCTAGAATCAAGGACACTCAAAGTATAGCAAGAAATACCGACTGAAGTAGCCATGGAGTGCAATCCACTCGACCAGTCACCTCACTCGGATACCCCTAATTTCACTCGACCAAGATGAAGTCATTCGACCATACAGGAAACCACTCGGAGTACAGAAGACCTAAAGTCACTCAGGATGGCAACGGTCAGGCGTTCACTCCGTAGCCTTAAAGATCATCAACAACACTTTATAGCTGGCATTACCAGTAACGTCCTATCTTAATGACATTGAACCCTGTAATGGGGGATGACTTGGGTCCTGGCGCACTCTATATAAGCCACCCCCTCCCCTGGGACAAGGGTTCACACCCCTTGTAACACACACCCATAAACCAGTTGACCGCCTGATGGCTCCGAGACGTAGGGCTTTTACCTCCTCCGAGAGGGGCCTGAACTCGTAAACTCATGTGTACAATCTCGCTGTATCTAGGGCCTTGCCTCCTCATACGTAGCCCTACTCTCACTGTCATACTTAGTACCACGACAATTGGTGCCCACCATGGGGCAAAGTGTCTTGGTAACTTCCGGCAAGGTTGCAATTTTTCTGATCTTCATCAACATGGTTTTCGGCGGTGGTTTGGTCATGGGACGCGAGTTCCGACTCGGCTTGCTCACTTTCGCCGCCGATGACTCCGCCTGGATCCAAGAGGCCCCCTCGAGGTCGAGGCCCTTCCGATCCGTGGGGCGTCGCACTTTCGCGTGAGTGCCTGCGGTGTTCTTCTATGACAGCTGTCAACTCTATATCGGTCATCCCTCACATCGTCTGCTCACTCCGCTGGTCGCGGCAGCAAGCGATTCGTCCGTTCGCTGCTCCAGCGGTGGGTAAAGCATGCGGTGGCCCGTCAGACGACCACCCCACAAGTCACGGTGATCGAGCCCGATGAATTTCACTGCGGTCCAGTCGACCCATCGACTGGCTCTGCGGATACTTTTTCCGAGCGCGGGAGCTGTGACCCCGCGGTAGAAGTTCTCATGGTCGACTCCCGTCGCAGCCCACCCGGGTTTCCCCGCAACGACGGCAACGGCGATGGCAACGACCCGTCATATGACCATGATGAGTATGAGCCCCAACCTCACAATTCGCAGCAGAGGGAGGAGTTGCATCGCCGCAACATGGAGGTGCTCCAGACCCCCATCGTGGGGGAAACCGCCGAGGCTCGGGCCTTGGAGGCTGTGCGCCTGGCCATGCTGGCTAAGCGCGCGCGTCTGGAGAATCTCCATCATTCTCTCGACGAATGCGCCCGTTGAATGATCCCCGAATCCAGTCGACGTCAATGACAATTGTTTCCGCCTGAACCCTAGGTATACCGCACTCCGATCTAGAATCTTATAGCTACTGCACGTATAGCAGAGTCTATCCAGTCGTCCCATTCAGAAGCTGGAAGAGGCTTGGAATAGATCCGAGCGCTGCTCCAGGCAGCAGGAGAGGAAAACTCCATTGTTTCCCAGTCACGGAATAGGATCCCCAGTAGGTCAGTAAGGGCAGATACAATTCAGTCAGCACACAATCTCAGGTCACCTTTGCAACGTGAAGATCGTGATCGCCACCGAGATCGGCACCTGGGAAGAGCTCATGGAGAGTTTGATTGTGAGTATGCCCCTGACAACAACCGTCGAGTGCCTTCGCCCCCTCCGAGGGACGGGTCATATGCGCCCCGGGGGTATGCTGACAGGCGCCCATATGGTAATGACTGCAGAGTTCCAGTCGACCCAAGAGAGCCTGGGTTCGACGCAAGGTCGGTCCTTGTACTAGGTTTGGTCGACCGGAATAGAGCATATAGAGAAGGGTTGGATAGAGATAGACCCGGTGGAAGCAGGGTGCACGTTTCCGGCCCCGAGTGCTTCGGAAGAGCCATCCAAGCCGCCGAGATCCCTCACAACTTCAGGTTGGCAACTGGCGTCAGTAAGTTCACCAGAGAGTCGAAGCCTGACACTTGGTTGGAGGATTACCGAGTGGCTATGCACATTGGTGGTGGCAACAATGAGGTGGCCATGAAGCACCTCCCTTTGATGCTTGAAGGTTCTTCCAGAGCTTGGTTGAATCAGTTGGCCCCTGGGAGCATTTTCAATTCGGAAGAATTGGCCCGAGTGTTTACCAAAACATTTGAAGGCACCTGCAAGCGACCTGCTAGTTTGGTAGAATTGTAGCATTGTGTGTAGAAAAAGAATGAGACTTTGAGAGACTATATCCATAGGTGGACTACCCTTCATCACACAGTGAAGAATGTGTCAGAACACCAAGCAGTTTGTGCCTTTAAAGAAGGCGTTCGTTACAGAGTGCTCAGTCTGAAGTTCGGTCGGACCGGAGACATGTCTCTGACTCGGATGATGGAGATTGCCACTCGGTACGCTAACGGCGAAGAGGAGGACCGACTCCGGAGCGGTAAAAATAAGTGAGTCACCCAGGATACCGGAGGAGGAAACTCCAGTCTGAAGCAGAAATGGAAGGCTGAAGCTGCGGGTCCTGCTGAGGCAGCAATTTTGAATCAAGGGAAGTTCAAGGGGAGACCTAAAGGGACTTGGACCCCTAAAAAAGTGAAAGATCAAGCGGGAAACGATGTGCTTGATTTACCGTGTCATTTACACACCAAAAAGGATGAAGAGGGAAATCTGATTCTTCGCAAGCATACCACTTGACAGTGGCCACTCCAGATTCAGAGCTTCAGAGAGAGCCATCCCAGTGAAAAGGACAAAGAGTCCAATAAGGAGGAGGACAAAGAGGAAGATGGTGGTTACCCCAATGTTAATGCCACTTTGGTGATTTTTGCTAACCTTGAGAGCAAAAGTCGACTGAAGGTTATTAACAGAGAAGTAAACATGGTTGCTCCGGCAACAATGAGATATTTGAAGTGGTAAAAAACCCCTATTACATTAGACAAGTCCGACCACCCATCACACATTGCTACCCCTGGGCGGCAAGCATTGGTGGTCGACCCAATCGTTGAGGGCACCCGACTGACGAAGGTTTTGATGGACGGTGGCAGTGGACTGAATATATTGTATGCTGAGGCCCTCTAGGGGATGGGCATTCTGATGTCCAAGCTCAGTGAGAGCAACATGAGATTCCATGGTGTCATCCCTGGAAAGAAAGTCGATTCACTTGGTCAGATCACTCTTGATGTGGTTTCCGGTGATTCCAAGAATTACCACAAGGAAAAGTTGATGTTTGAGGTAGTGGATTTTGACAGTGCCTATCATGCCATTCTAGGCAGACCTGCTTATGCTAGTTTCATGGCTCGATCATGCTACGTGTACCTTAAGTTGAAGATGCATGGCCCCGGAGGCGTGATCACAGTCACTGGAAATCCGTAGAGAGTAGAAGATTGTCTCTAGAAAGGTTCAAAGATTGCCGATGAACAAATGGCAGCAGTAGAGTTTCAAGAATACCAGAAGAATGTAGATCCGAGTGATTTGTTGCGTGCCAAGAGGCCTACCTCGGAGTACGCATTTCAGTCGGCCGGCGAAACAAAGCCGATTCATATTCACCAGACCGATCCCAATGCTGCTCCGACTCATATCTCAACAACACTCGACGGCAAATAGGAAGAAGCGCTCATCCAGTTCCTCCGTGAGAACTGGAACATCTTCGCATGGAAGCCATCTGACATGCCGGGTGTACCCAGGGGACTGGCTGAGCACCATTTGCGAGTCGACCCAAAAGCAGAACCCATTAAAGAGCATCTCCGTTGGTCCACCGTGGAGAAGAGGAAGGCAATTGGTGAGGAGGTGGCTCAGCTTTTGGCTGCTAAGTTCATCCACGAGATATACCACTCTGAGTGGGTCGCCAATGTTGTTATGGTCCCCAAGAAAGATAAGGCACTTCGAATGTGTATTGATTTCAAGCATATCAATCGGGTGATTGTCCTTTTTGGGTGCTTATTCTGGGTACCATCAGATCCGTCTGTATGGACCCGACGAGATAAAGACAACTTTCATCACCCCATTCAGGTGTTTTTGCTATGTTACTATGCCCTTTGGCCTCAACAATGCTGGTGCCACGTTCATGCGCATGATTCAGAAGTGCCTGCTCACTCAAATCAGTCGGAATGTGGAAGCGTACATGGATGACATAGTGTTCAAGTCACACAAAGGTTCTGTCCTACTGAGTGACCTCACTGAAAACTTTGCCAACTTAAGAAAATATGATATCAAGCTCAATCCATCAAAGTGCACATTCAGAGTCCCAGGTGGAAAGTTATTCTCGATTTCCTTGTTTGCGAATGGGGGATCGATGCAAATCCAGAGAAGATTGGCACAATCCTCCGAATGAAACACCCTGTGCGTGTGCACGATGTTCAAAAGCTTACTAGTTGTTTGGCTGCATTGAGTCAATTCACCTCACGCCTCGGTGAAAAGGCATTACCTCTTTATTGACTGATGAAGAAGTCTGACAAATTCGAGTGGAATGATGAAGCTGAAGCAGCGTTTGAAGAGCTCAAAGCCTTGCTTTCCACCCAGTCGGTGCTCGCCGCTCCAGTCAGCAAGGAGCCTTTTCTGCTTTACATCGCAACCACTAGACAGGTTGTCAGCATAGTGCTCACGGTCGAGCGGGAAGAAGAAGGCAAAGCCTTCAAAGTTCAGCGCCTTGTGTACTACATTTCTGAAGTCCTGACTCCGTCCAAGCAGAGATATCCTCATTATCAGAAGCTTGTTTATGGAATTTACTTGGCTATGAAGAAGGTTGCACACTATTTCTCAGATCACTCGGTTTCGGTCGTCAGCGATGCTCCATTGTCAGAAATTCTGAATAATAGGGATGCAACTGGTTGAGTGGCAAAGTTGGCGATCGAACTCCTCCCTTTGGATATCAAGTTTGAGGCAAAGAAAGCCATCAAGTCTCAAGCAATAGAAGATTTCCTCGCAGAGTGGATTGAACAACAGCAACCAACTCAGATTCACTTGGAACATTGGACTATGTTCTTTGATGGATCCAAGATGTTGAATGGCTCTAGCGCAGGAGTGGTTTTAGTATCCCCAAGAGGAGACGAGCTCAGTTATGTCCTCCAGATTCACTTCGGTTCTTCAAAAAATGAAGCTGAGTATTTGGCACTATTATATGGGTTATGTATGGCCATTTCACTCGGCGTCCAACGCTTGATGGTCTATGGAGACTCAGACTTAGTGGTTAATCAAGTAATGAAGGAATGGGACATCAAGAGTCCAGCAATGACCGGTTATTGCAATGTAGTAAGAAAGCTAGAGAAGAAGTTTGAGGGGTTAAAGCTCCACCACATACCCTGAATCAAGAATCAAGCTGTTGATGATCTGGCGAAGATAGGTTCCACTCGGAAGCCTATCCCTAGTAATGTGTTCTTGGAGCATCTCCACACCCCGTCAGTACAAGAAGATCCCTTCAAGGAAGAGCCCTCGCAACCGATATGTTCAACCAATCCGACTGAGATTGAAGTCCCAGCTGTGGTTGACTTGGTCATGGAAGTCTTAGTGATCATGCCCGACTGGACGATTCCATATATCGCGTAAGTGCTCAGGCAGGAACTCCCAGAAGATGAGGATGAGGCCCGCCAGATTGTCCATTGATTGAAGGATTTCACCGTGATAACAGGGCAGCTTTACAGAGAAAGTGTCACAGGAGTGGCTCAACGTTGCATCACCTCAGAAGTAGGTCAAATAATTTTAAACAAGATCCACTCGGGGACCTGTGGTCACCATGTGTCCTCTCGAACCATCATGGCCAAAGCATACCAAGCGGAATTCTATTGGCCGCGTGCAAATGAGATGGCAAAGGATATAGTCGACAAGTGCGTAGGTTGTTAGTTTTACTCCAACATGTCTCACAAGCCTGCATCTGCCTTGAAGACCATTCCACTCGTTTGGCCATTTGCAGTCTGGGGTTTAGATATGGTTGGACCATTCAAGACCGGCAGAAGCGGCTTCACTCATTTGCTCGTTGTACTCGACAAATTCACCAAATGGATCGAAGCCAAGCCAATTAAGAACCTTGACTCAAGCACTGCCATCAGTTTCATCCGAGAGCTGATATTCAAATATGGGGTCCCACACAGCATCATCACAGATAAAGGCACCAACTTTGATTCTGATGAGTTCAAGGCGTTTTGTGCTTCCCAGGGCACTCGGGTCGATTACGCATCTGTTGCGCACCCGCAGTCGAATGGGCAAGCAGAGAGGGCAAATGGTTTGATTCTTCAAGGACTGAAACCTCGACTGATGCACGACCTCAAGCACGCCGCTGGAGCCTGGGTGACTGAATTGCCATCTGTCTTATGGGAACTGAGAACAACTCCGAATCGGTCGACTGGCCAAACTCCTTTATTCTTGGTGTACGGTGCTGAAGCTGTGCTTCCGAGTGACTTGTTGCACAATCCCCCCCGAGTGGAACTCTTCTCAAAAGCTGAAGTAGGACAGGCACGACAAGACGCAGTTGACCTCCTAGAGGAGGAGTGAGAGATAGCTCTAATCCGGTCGACCATCTATCAACAAGATCTGTACCGATTCCATGCCCGTAATGTCAGAGGTCGAGCATTTCAGGAAGGACACCTTGTGCTTCGAGTGCATCAGAAGAAACCTCACAAGCTCACTCCGGCCCGAGAAGGTCCCTTCATCATCACCAAGGTGCTCCATAACGGGGCATATAACCTCTACAAAGTAGCCAAGAAGGTGGACGAGCCACGCTCGTGGAATGCGGAGCTGCTCTGCCATTTCTATACCTAAACCACTCAGATCGACGAGTTGTAATAAGAATCCTTCGGTTTGCTTACCAAAGACAAGATTTTTGCAGTATCTTAATGATTGTTGTCCCATAAATACGTGTGTTAAAATCCCTAGTGGGTGGCTTAGCCGCGAACCTGATTCGTCTAAGTTTCAAAAACCACTCCGAATGAAGAGCGACCCTCTCACTCGGGGGCTTAGCCGCGAACCTGATTCGCCTAAGTTTCAAAACCATTCCGAGTGGAGAGCAACCCTCTCACTCGAGGGCTTAGCTGCGACCCTGTACTCGCCTAAGTTAAAAAACTACTCCGAGTGGAGAGCAATCCTCCCACTCGGGGGCTTAGCTGCGACCCCGTACTCGCCTAAGGTAAAAAAACTATTCCGAGTGGAGAGCAATCCTCCCACTCGGGAGCTTAGCTGCGACCCCATACTCGCCTAAGTTAAAAAAACTACTCCGAGTGGAGAGCAATCCTCCCACTTGGGGGCTTAGCTGTGACCCCATACTCGCCTAAGTTAAAAAACTACTCCGAGTGGAGAGCAACCCTCTCCACTCGGAGGCTTAGGTGCGACCCCGTACTCGCCTAATTTAAAAAATATATTCCGAGTGGAGAGCAATCCTCCCACTCGGGAGCTTAGCTGCGAACCCATACCCGCATAAGTTAAAAAACTACTCCGAGTGGAGAGCAATCCTCCCACTCGGGGGCTTAGCTGCGACCCCGTACTCGCCTAAGTTAAAAAACTACTCCGAGTGGAGAGCAATCCTCCCACTCGGGGGCTTAGCTGTGACCCCGTACTCGCCCAAGTTAAAATACTACTCCGAGTGGAGAGCAATCCTCCCACTCGGGGGCTTAGCTGCGACCCCGCACTCGCCTAAGTTAAACAACTATTGCAAGTGGAGAGCAATCCTCCCACTTGGGAGCTTAGTGCGACCCCGTACTCGCCTAAGTTAAAAAAACTACTCCGAGTGGAGAGCAATCCTCCCACTCGGGGGCTTAGCCACAATCTCGTACTCGCCTAAGTTTATAACTATTCCGAGTGGAGAGAAATCCTTCCACTCGAGGTCTTAGCTGCGACCCCGTACTCGCCTAAGTTAAGAAACCATTCTGAGTGGAGAGCAATCCTCCCACTCGGTGGCTTAGCCGCGACCCTGCACTCGTCTAAGTCACAAAGATCCTCTGAGCTGCGTCACAAGTACAACGTCCGCTCCATCGCGATCCGCAAGGAGGACGAGGTTCCAATCGAGCATGTCGTTAGAGCTGCGTCATAAGTACAACATACACTCCATCCCGATCCGCAAGGACGATGAGGTGCCGATCAAACACATCATCAGAGCTGCATCACAAGTACAACGTCTATTCCGAGTGAGAAGTCAAGTTCCACTCAGATTTAAAAAAGATCTGAAAGCAATAAAGGCAAAGCCACCATATTCAAAGAAAAACCAAGTTCAGATAAACCCAGCAAAGTTCAAAAACACGGGCAGAAGAACTCAGGCATCAGGCTTGAAAGAGTTTAACGGTTACAAAACCTCTCGGCATTCCGAGGCAAATAAAGGTGGAGCATAAAGTTTGTTCACTCGGCATGAGGAGGGCTTGCTGGCTCAACGAAGCTGTCAAGGGCAATGTTGTCTACGATACGAGTAGCAGCGCCGATGAAGGTATCCATAAGGACTAGAATTGGAGCTTCTGGGTGTTGGCAATCTTGAGAGCTGCCAGCTTGTCTTTTCTGACCTCCTTGTAGTGGACTCGGACCAAGGATAGAGCCACAACGGCAACACAGCGAGCAGACGACTTCTTCCACTCTTGCACTCGACTAGGGATTTCATTTAGTTGAGTCATCCGGGACTCGAAATCATTCTGGAATTCCGCTCGGGGCCAGAGCTCCATGTCAATTCGCAACACCGCCACCTTCAAACGAGCAAGATAATCCACATCACTGGCTTGACGAGACTCCAATCGCAGCACATTCATCGCAACATCATCCTTGACGGGAGAATTTATGGGGTCTAGATCTGTCTTGATCCGCCCAGTCTCTGCTTCAAAGTCTTGACAGAATTCTGCACATTTGGAAAAGTGGTGGCTCGACAGCTATACAATGAGTCAAGAGTTACAAATCAGTCAGACAAGAGAAAGTACATTCAAGCTTCAGGACCAGCTTCTCAGCAAGTCTTCCTAGATAAGCCTCTAGTTCGCCCTTCTTATGAGTGAGATCTCCAACCTTGTCGGTCAGGGTCTCCTTGTCCTTCTTCAGCTTTGCAACTTCTTTGTTGGCTTCAGTAACAACAGTCTTCAGCTTGGCATTTTCCTCTTCTAACTTGCTGACCGAAGTAAGCTTCTTGTCAGCAAGCTCTGTTTTCTCTCACGCCTCTTTCTGTGCTGCGACAAGGTCAAGGTCCTTCTGCTCCAGAGCCTGCTTCATTTTGACTAAAGAGATAACATTCTACAGACGACCTTGGAGTTGACGGTTTTCACTACGCACATCTGCTCGAATGGAGTCACTCGGTTCGAAAGACTAAAAAGGAAAAACTATAAGGTGGACAGTCGGCGAGTTATTACCTCCCATAGCAGCAACATCATCCTTGGCCTTCTGAAGATTCTTCTTGGCCAGCTCCAGGTCAAGGTTGAGGTTGACCTGTTTCTTCTCCAACTTAGAAAATTGGACCCCAAGATCACAAGATTTCTATAGTCAGAAAATAAGACACGTCAGTCGACAGAAACAAAAGTTAATCACAACAAAAAGTGTTCTAAGACTACTGCCGAGTCAAACATTCAATAGTAGTCTCAGGGACTACACCTAGTGGGTGCACATTGGCGTGCCCCCACTGGTTCGGTTTACCACTCGACATGGTGTGCCCAGCGCGAGTATGCAAAAAAGGAAGAGAGAGTCTCAAACCCCGGCCGACTACCCGCAGTCAACCGCGGTCTCAGGGACTACACCTAGTGGGTGCATTCTGCGTGCCCCCACTAGCCTGTACCCCACTCGGTTCAAACTATTTTTCCGAGTGAAACAACAATGAAGAGACATTCAACAAAGACCCCTGTCGAATCAAACATCCGACGGCGGTCTCAGGGACTACACCCAATGGGTGCACTTCGCGTGCCCCCACTGGTTCAGAGATACACTCGACTTAACTTGTCGACTCAAGTGGAAGAACTATTCAGCAGTAAGTTAAACCACCCAGTGGGTGATTGGATGTGAAGTGCAGACTCATGATAGATGCACATAAAAGGTTCCAAAACACTCATCCAGGGACATCTTACGGATAATGAATCAGTATCCTACAAGTACCATACCATAGCAGGACAAAAATCAAACTGAAAGATCAGTTGAAAATCAACTGACCTTGACATTAATCTGCAGAACAGAGCTGTCATTATAGGCAGCCTTTCTAGCCGCATGCACCACCTTCATCTGCTCCATCATAAGGCCTGCTTGGAGTATGGCTTCCTTGGAAGCACCAACTGGGTCATCTGGGGTATGATGAGCAGCAAAGAGTGGTGTTGACAGAGCAGTCAGAGCAATCACAGGGTCTGAGGCATGGAGTTGTGTGGACGAAGCAGGGACTTGAGCAATCAACGTCGAAGGACGTTCAGTTGACACAGGATTGGCAAAAGAAACAGAGGCCCGAGTCGGATCTCTGGACTGCTGGACCACCGTTTTTGGTGCTGATGTCGACTGAGGCTCCTGGCCGACATGCGTTCTCCTGCTTGAAGCCCTGCCCCTCCTTCCATATTCTTCTGAGGCACTTCATCATCATCATCTGGAAGTTCAATGACGTCTTGTGGGGCTGCACAAAAAACAACCATAAGAGCTCAGTCGACTGACAATTCAACCGACAAAATAAGCACAAGATTGCAGAATCGTACCTGCTCTGGAAGTAGCCGCATCTTCAATTTCTTCATCATCCTGAGCCTTGTCAATGTCCATGGAGGTCCCAGAAGTTGCGGCACTAAAATAATAATTCAAAACCCACTCGGTCAGAGCGGAAGTATGAGTCGACAGTAAAACACAAAAAGACAGAACACTTACTTAGAAGCGACGGGAACGTCCATCTTGATCTTGGCATGGTCTTCCGAGGCTTTGAAGGCAAAACCTTGGGCTGCTTGGCAACCTTTTCAGACGGCTCTGGAATCGAAGTCCGAGTGCGTTTGTGCACTTGCGTGCTTGGAGGTGCAACCTTGTTGCACCCACCTGCATGATCGTGAGACTGCTTGGATCGGTGCTCTGTGCGGGGTGGTGAGTCGACCTCTTCTTCATCGTCCGACTCATCACTCTCTTCCTCATCATCATCATTGGGAGACTGCCAGTCAGCACTCTCGTTCGTGCTCTCCACTCCCTCCTGGGATTGCTCCTGGGCTTGCGCTCCATTCAACATCAAGTACATCTCAGTATAAATCTGCAAGGCAAGAAGTTAAACAAACACCAGCCAGATCCAAAGATGGTTGCAAGTCAGATTGAAAGACACTCGGTAATGAGGATCGGACCTTGTCCAACTGATTTTCGGCATCGAATGGGTTGACTCTCCTGGACCCCCTGGGGTTGTCTTTGTTTCCAGTAATGCCCTTCAGCCACTGGGCCGCCGTCTCGTCGGTGATCTCCTCTGGGTGGACCTGAGAGGTGTCATTGGAACCCGAATACATCCACATTGAATGATCACGAGCTTGGAGTGGCTGGATGCGTCCACTGAGAAACACTTCCAATAAATCCATGCCAGTCACGCCCTGATGGACCAACTGGACTACCCGCTCGACTAGCATGTTCACCTCTACTTTTTCCGCTGCAGACACGATCAATGAAGAAGGTTGCTGGACTCGATCTAGGGTGAAGGGAGGAAGGCCTGTCGACTGACCGAGGGTAGGAATGTCTTGGCAGTAGAACCAGGTCGACTGACATCCCCTAACTGACTCGGCAAGTGTCATGGGGGGAAAAGTGCTCCTAACCCTCATCTGAATCCCTAAACCTCCGCACATTTGAATCATGTGCATCCTCTCGCCAGTCTGATTTGCCTTCTTCATAGATTGAGAACGGCAAGTGAAGATATGTTTGAACAGACCCCAGTGCGGTCTACAACCCAAGAAGTTTTCACATAAAGAAACGGATGCAACAAGGTATGTGATAGTGTTGGGAGAGAAATGGTGAAGCCGAGCACCGAAAAAGTTCACAAAACCCCGGAAGAAAGGATGCGAAGGCAGGGAGAAACCACAGTCGACGTGGGTTGTGAGGAGGACGCACTCACCCGCCCGTGGCTGAGGCTCGATCTCGTCCCCGACAGCCTCCAAATCCCGTCGGCAGTCAAGCCCGCAGCGTCCAGATCCTCTAGATCTTCTTGCCGGAGAGTAGATCGAATCCAGTCCCCCTGGATCCAGCCAGGCGGCAACCCGGACCTCGATGATGATCCCTGACTCATTTTCTTGCCCTTCGCCGTCGTCATCGCTTTCTTCGCACGCTCAAGGGCCGCCGTCTTGTCCTTCACCATTGCGGCGGACTGCGCACGGGCGGGGCGGCAACATCGAGAGTGGAGGAAGACACGGTGGAGAAGCGGAGGAAGAAGAAGGGGAATGTGGGGCGCACTATGCAAATTCATGAGCCTCAACACCTTCTATGTGCCTATTTCCGAGTGGCTGATGCGTGCGTCCGAGCGATCCTGTCAAATCCCGCAACAGTCGGGCACTGGATATGTAGCGAAAAAGGTGGCGCAGGAATCAAGGCGCCCCTGTCTATCCGTCCTGTTTACTGCGGCGTGCTCCGCCTCCTGCGCTTCCCCAAATTTTCAAATCCCGTGAGATCCGGGAACCGCAGTAACCAATCACGCCAAATATTTCGCACCATATCAACACTCGAAGATTGCCAGCACAAGTTCACTCGACAAACTCTGAATCGATCAAGGTGACTGAAATGAAGTCGAAGTTTCAACATGAACCTCAAGCTTAGTAAGAATGCTTATGAAGCATAAGAGTCAAGATAGGGTCAACTTCAACTCTCTTTTCACTCGGACCTCAATCCATTCGGGGGCTAATGACGATGCCATGGACCTAGGGAAGGGTCATAGGCCTGAACTATATGCCCTACCCAAGGTCACCACCCTAGAATCAAGGACACTCAAAGTATAGCAAGAAATACCGACTGAAGTAGCCATGGAGTGCAATCCACTCGACCAGTCACCTCACTCGGATACCCCCAATTTCACTCGACCAAGATGAAGTCATTCGACCATACAGGAAACCACTCAGAATACAGAAGACCTGAAGTCACTCAGGATGGCAACGGTCAGGTGTTCACTCCGTAGTCTTAAATATCATTAATAGCACTTTATAGCTGGCTTTACCTGCAACGTCCAGTCTTTATGTACATTGAACCCTGTAATGGGGGACGGCTAGGGTCCTGGCGCACTCTATATAAGCCACTCCCCTCCTCTGGGACAAGTGTTCACACCCCTTGTAACACACACCCATATACCAATCGACCGCCTCAGGGCTCCGAGATGTAGGGCTTTTACCTCCTTCGAGAGGGGCCTGAACTCGTAAACTCGTGTGTACAACCTCGCCGTAGCTAGGGCCTTGCCTCCTCATACGTACTCCCTACTCTTACTGTCAGACTTAGTACCACGACATGACTCTTGGAGATCTATTTGATGTAATGACCTTTGCGGTGTGTTTGTTGGGATCCAATGAAGTTCAGGTTTATGATCAGATCTATATCCATGAATATGATTTGAGTTTTCTTTGATCTCTTATATGCATGATTATTTATAGCCTCGTATTTCTTCTTTGAATCTTTGGTTTAGTTAGGCCAACTAGATCAATTTTTCTTGCAATGGGAAGAGGTGCTTTGTGATGGGTTCGATCTTGCAGTGTCCTCACCTAGTGACAAAAGGGGTAGCGAGACATGCATTTATCGTTGCTATTAAGGATAAAAAGATGGGGTCAAGTCCTACATGAGTAGATCTTGTCAACATCATGTCATCATTCTTATTGCATTACTCCGTTTCTCCATGAACTTGATACAGTAGATGCATGCTGGATAGCGGCTGATGTGTGGAGTAATAGTAGTAGATGCAGAATCATTAAAGTCTACTAATCTTGGACGTGATGCCTATATCCCGATCATTGACTTGGATATCGTTATAATTATTTGTTCTTCTATCAATTGCCCAACAGTAATTTGTTTACCCACCGTGTGTTATTTTCTCGAGAGAAGCCACTAGTGAAATCTACGACCCCCAGGTCTATCTTTTATCATATTGATTTCAGATCTATTTTTCACTGTATTTGATTTCAGATCTATTATTGTAAAAACCCAAACATACCTTGCTGCACTTTTTCTTTACTTATTTTATTTCATGTTTAATTCAGATCTATTTATCCAAACATATACAACTTAATCTATCTTTTTACCGAGGAGGGATTGACAACCCCTCTGATGTGTTGGGTTGCGAGGATTTGTTCTTTGTGTGCAGGTACTGATACGTCTCCAATGTATCTATAATTTGTGAAGTATTTATGCCATGTTTACAAAAAATTTATATGGTTTTGGTATGATTTGCATGGAAGCAACCCGGACTGACGCTGTTTTCAGCAGAACTACCGTGGTGTTGTTTTTGTGTGCAGAAATCAAAGTTCTGCAAATGCAGCAAAACTTTTTGATGATTTTTTGGAAGAAAAGAGGCACTAGAAGCTCTGTGGGAGGACCAGAATGTGAAGGAGGTGAGCTCAAGACACCTAGGTGTGCCCAGCTGGGTTGTGCCCACCTCGAGGCTGATCTTCGTGTTATTCCAATGCAGAAAAATCCTATAAATAGAGAAACCATAAGAAATAATCTAGATCGGAAGTTTGACAGCCTCAAGCCTCTGTATCCATGAAAAACCAATCTGGACCCTGTTCAGGCACCCTGCCGGAGGGGGAAATCATCACCGGAGTCCATCTTCATTATCTCGGCGGCCACCATGATGAGGAGGGAGTACTCCACCCTCGGGTTTGAGGGTTTGTACTAGTAGCTATGTGTTTAATATCTCTCTCTCTGCCTCGTGTTCTTGAGGTGGCATGATCTTGATGTATCGTGGGCTTTGTTAATATAGTTGGATCATATGGTGTTTCTCCCTCTCTATCTTGTTGTGATGAATTGATTTTACCCTTTGAGATTTCTTTGTTATCGGATTGAATACTTTTATGGATTTGAGAGCACCTGATATATGTCTTGCATTTGAATACCCGTGGTGACAATGGGGCATTATATTGATTCACTTGATATATGTTTTGGCACTCAAATCACGGATTCCTGAGGTGACATTGGGGTAATCTATGCATAGAGGTTGATGCATGTTCTCGTCTTTTGTTTCTCCGGTAGAAACCTTGGGGCACTCTTTGAGGTTCTTTGTGTTGGATTGAGTATTATGAATTGAATTTGCTTTGGTGTTATTTTAGTACGAACTCTTGATAGATTGATCAGAAAGAATAACTTGGTGTTATTTTAGTATGAACTCTTGATAGATTGATCGAAAAGAATAACTTGGTGTTATTTTAGTATGAACTCTTGGATAGATCGATTGGAAAGAATAGCTACAAACAATTTCTTCTTATGTTCTCCTCTAGATAAGAACTTTCGAGTGATTCTTCATCGCACGTTGAGGGATGGTTATACTGTTGGAAATATGACCTAGAGGCAATAACAAATTGGTTATTATCATATTTCCTTGTTCATGATAATCGTTTATTATGCATGCTTTAATTGTATTGATTGGAAACTCAAATACATGTTTGGCTACATAGACAACATGTCCCTAGTTAGCCTCTACCGGACTAGCTCGTTGATCAAAGATGGCTATGGTTTCCTAGCCATGGATATGAGTTGTCATTTGATAACGGGATCACATCATTAGGAGAATGATGTGATGGACAAGACCCAAACTTTAATGTAGCATGCGATCGTGTCAAGTTTATTGCTATCGTTTTTTGCATGTCAAGTATATGTTCCTATGAGCATGTGAACATGCAACTCACTGACACTGGAGGAGTACCTTGTGTGTACCAAATGTTGCAACGTAATTGGGTGACTATAAAGGTGCTCTACAGGTATCTCCGAGGGTGTCTGTTGAGTTGGCATGGATCAAGACTGGGATTTGTCACTCCGTATGATGGAGAGGTGTCTCAGGCCCCACTCGTTAATACATTATCACAATGAGCTTGCAAGCAATGTGACTAATGAGTTAGCCACGAGATCTTGTATTACGGAACGAGTAAGGAGACTTGCTGGTAACGAGATTAAACTAGGTATGGAGATATCGACAATCGAATCTCGGGCAAGTAACATACCGATAGACAAACGGAACTGCATACATGATTAGCTGAATCCTTGGCATCGAGGTTCGACCGATAAGATCTTCGTAGAATATGTACGAACCAATATGGGCATCCTTGCCCCGCTATTGGTTATTGACCGTGGAGGTATCTTGGTCATGTCTGCATAGTTCTTGAACCCACATGGTCTACACACTTAACGTTTGGTGACGATATAAGTATAGTTGAGTTGTTATGGTGGTTACTGAAGGTTGTTCGGAGTCCCGGATGAGAAACTGAACATGATGAGGAACTTCGGAAGGGTCTAAAGATGAAGATTGATATATTGGACGAAGGGTATTGGAGTCCGGAAGTGTTCTGGGGGTACCGGGTGATGACCTGCGTGACTGAAAGGGGTTTCGGGGGGTCCCGGTAAGTGTTGGGGGGCTCATGGGCCAAGGGGAGGGGCAAACCAGCCCACTAAGGGGCTGTGCGCCCCCTCACCCCATCTCACGTAGCCAGGAGAGGTGGGGCGCCCCATCTATGGTTCCCTCCACCTGTCTTGGGGGGCAAGTCACCCTAGGGTATCCATAGGGGAGATCCCATCTGCCATGTGGCCGCCACCGCCTTAGATGGGATCTAGGGCGCCCCCTCCTCCCCCTTCCCCCTATATATAGTGGGGAATAGGGAGGGAAGCCACACCCATCTATGCCACGGCGCTTCCCTCCCTCTCCCTCGTAGTGCTTCTTCTTCTCCATGAGGCTTGGCGAAGCCCTGCTGAGATTTCTCCACCACCACCGCCACCACGCCGTCGTGCTGCCGAAGGACTCGAGCTACTACTTCACCATCGCTCGCTAGATCAAGGAGGTGAAGGCGTCATCAAGCCGTACGTGTGTTGAACGAGGAGGTGCCATCCGTTTGGCACTTGGATCGGGAGTTCGCGGGACGGATCGTGATTGGATCGCGAAGATGTTCGACTACATGAACCTCGTTTCTTAACGCTTCCGGTTAGCAATCTACAAGTGTATGTAGATGTAATATATCCTCTTGTAGATGGTCATCTCCTAGATTGATCTTGGTGAGTGAAGGATTTTTTTTGTTCCCCATGCAACGTTCCCCAACCATCGTTTCAGAGCTAGGTCTATGCGTAGATGACATCACGAATAGAACATAAAGGAGTTTGTTGGTGTTGATATTCAAATTGCTTCCTTCCTTGGTCTTTTCCTGATTCGGTGGTATTGTGGGACGGAGCGTCCCAAGCAACCTTTACATGTCCACGTACATGGGACCGGTTCCATCAACAGACATGTGACTTTGTTGCATAAAGGTGGCTGGCGGGTGTCTGTCTCTCCCACATTAGTTGAGTCAGATTCGACAAAGGAGGTCTTTGTAGAAGGTTAAATAGCAACTTGCATATCACCGTTGTGGCTTTGCGTAGGTAAGAATTGTTCTTGCTAGATACCCATAGCAGCCACGTAAAACATGCAACAACAAAAATTTGAGGACGTCTAACTTTTTTTTGCAGGGTATGTTGTGATATGATATGGCCAATGACATGATGAAATATATTTGATGTATGACATGATCATGTTTGTAATAGTTTATATCAACTTGCATGTCCATGCATATGTCCACGCTTCAGTACATGGTCTTGTTTTCGGCATGGAGCGCTGTGTCCGGATCACTAGCAAGGGTGATGATTCTGTTGGGCCCGGGCATTTTGAGCTTCATGTACCCGTAATGGGGTATAGCTTGAAAAATTGTGAATGATTCTCGCCCTAACAGAGCGTGGTATCCGCTGCTGAATGGGGCCACTTGAAATGTGACCTCCTCGGATCTGTAATTATCCGGCGTGCCGAACACCACATCTAGTGTGATTTTCCCTGAACAACACGCTTCCCGGCTGGGGATTATTCCTCTAAAGGTTGTGTTGGTTCGCTCAATGCGGCTCCAGTCTATTTCCATTTTTCGCAGGGTTTCCTCATAGATGAGGTTCAATCCGCTGCCACCGTCCATGAGTACCTTTGTAAGCCGGAAGCCGTCCACTATCGGACTAAGGACCAGTGCGCCTGGTGCTCGGGCTATCCGGAATTTAGGTTCGTCACTGGCATTAAAGGTAATAGCCGTGTCGCTCCATGGGTTTATTGTCGGTACTTGGTAGACTTCGGTAAGGCTGCAGAGCGTTTGTTTCCTCGCATTGTTTGATGCGAAGGTCTCAAAGACTGTTGACACCGTGCTGGTGTTTCTGGGGTGGTGCTCTGCGGATTCTGGAGTTAGAAGCTCCTCGCCACTTCTGGCCACCTGCCGGAGTATCCAACATGCTCTAAGGCTATGAGTTGGTGTGACGTCCTCTGTACTATGAATTTTACAGGGTCCATTGAGCCATCCCTCCAGTACGGTTCCATACCCTATAGAGGGTTTTTGTTTTGTGATGTGTGGCCCAGGTGCCTGGCGATAATGAGCCCTTTTGTTTCGGACTGGGATTGAATTCAGGGTCGGATTGTCCCAGAATTTTGTTTCGGTTTTTCGAACGCTTTCTGTCGCACAGTACTTTCATACTATGGATGTCAAGTCGGCAAAGCGTGTAATTTCGCGGCGACTTATGGCGTTGAGGATTCCGATGTCCGTGCAGTTGTTACAGAAGAATGAAATTGCATCCCTCTCGCGGCAGTCTTTTATCCTATTCATAACCAGGAGGAATCTGTCCCAGTAATGGTGTACTGCTTCCCCAGGCTCTTGCTGAATTTGGGATAGATCCCTTATATTTGGGTGGGCGGGTGGATTTAAATCCGGAACCTTACCCGATCTAAGACTCAGAGGCCAAGAAATTTCCGAACTTGGAAGTTTGTTTTCTTGGGCGTTATTCAATAAATCAGGCCCGCTACCTGACTTTAGGTTCAAGGCTTGGGCGACGTCCACCCCTCCGCGGATGTCCGGCTTGGAGGGATCAGGAATCCGGACATACTTGGTCCTTAGGATGGGCGAAGATTCGCCGCATTGTTCCTCCACCACTTCAACTTGGTGGGTGACCTGGGGAGAGTCAATCTCTCTCTGATCGGGTTTAATCCCAATCTAGCCGTAATCTGTAGCGACTCCCAGGGCGGTGATGCGATCCAAGAGCTCGTTTAAGGAAGAGAGCTCCATCAGATCTAACTGCTCGGCGAGTTCCGAGCTGATGTGGAGATCGCTTTCAATGACCCGAGAGGTCGTCGTCAGCGCAGCGGTCGAACAGGCGGTCATCAAAAAGCCGCCTAACCAGAGAGTTTGGCCGGCAGCCAAGGCTCCTTTAGCAACAGTGCCGTCTTTAAATACGGGGTGCGGCATCCTTCCTGACGGTGACAACACAGAGGAACTCTCAATGAAAGCACCAATGTCGGTGTCAAAACCGGCGGATCTCGGGTAGGGGGTCCCAAACTTTGCGTCTAGGCGGATGGTAACAGGAGACAAGGGACACGATGTTTTTACCCAGGTTTGGGCCCTCTCGATGGAGGTAAAACCCTAATGCTGCTTTATTAATATTGATGATATGGGTAGTACAAGAGTTGATCTACCACGAGATTAGAGAGGCTAAACCCTAGAAGCTAGCCTATGGTATGATTGTTGTTCGTCCTACGGACTAAATCTCTCCGGTTTATATAGACACCGGAGAGGGCTAGGGTTACATAGAGTCGGTTACAATGGGAGGAGATCTTCATATCATATCGCCAAGCTTGCCTTCCACGCCAAGGAAAGTCCTATCCAGACACGGGACGAAGTCTTCAATCTTGTATATTCATAGTCCGGGAGTCCGGCCAAAGGTCATAGTCCGGCCATCCGGACACCCCCTAATCCAGGACTCCCTCAGTTGTCTTTAATTATTAAGCACTATGTAATGCTTTAATATATCGCTAAGCGGTAGCAATAGTAGTAGAAGCATGGTGGCGGCACAATGATGGAGATAATGGTGTCATGCTGGTGACGATGGAGATCATGCCGGTGCTTCAGAGATGGAGATCGAAAGCACAAGTTGATGGCCATATCATGTCACTTATGATTTGCATGTGATGTTAATCCTTTTATGCATCTTATTTTGCTTAGGACGACGGTAGCATTATAAGGTGACCCGTCACTAAAATTTCATGATAAAGTTGTGTTCTCCCCAAGTGTGCACCATTGTGAAAGTTCATCGTTTCAAAGCACCACGTGATGATCGGGTGTGATAGACTCTACATTCACATACAACGGGTGCAAGACAGTTTTGCACATGCGGAACACTTGGGTTAAACTTGACGAGCCTAACATGTATAGACATGGCCTCGAAACACAAGAGACTGAATGGTCGAACATGTGTCATATAGTAGATGATCAACATGGAGATGTTCATCATTGAAACCACCTCATCTCATGTGATGATTGGACATGGGTTGGTGAATTTTGATCATGTTACACTCGGACAACCGAAGGGATGTTGATTTGAGTGGGAGTACTTAAGTAATATGATTAATTGAACTCATTATCAAGAACAATAGTCTAAGTTGTCTTTGCAAATTATGTTGTAGACCAATAGCTCGTGCTGTAGCTCCCTGTTTTAATACGTTCCTAGAGAAAGAATAAGTTAAAAGATATTGTAAGCAATTAAGTGGACTAGGGCCATAGTATGAGGATTGTCCTCACTGCTGCACAGAAGGCTTATGTCCTTGATGCACCGCTCGGTGTGCCAACCCCTCTAGCATCGTCTATGGATGTTGTGAACATATGGCATCCATGTTCTGATGACTACTTGATAGTTTAGTGCGCCATGCTTTAAGGCTTAGAATCAGGGCTCCAAAGGCATTTTGAACGCCATGGAACATATGAGATGTTCCAAGAGTTGAAATTGGTATTTCAGGCTCATTCCCGTGTTGACAGGTATGAGACCTCTGACAAGTTCTTTGCCTACAAGATGGAGGAGAATAGCTCAGCTAGTGAGCATCTGCCCAGAATGTCTGGGTGCCATAATCGCTTGAATCAAGTGGGAGTTAATCTTCCAGATAAGATAGTGATTGACAGAGTTCTCCAGTCACTATCACCAAGCTACTAGAGCTTCGCGATGAACTATAACATGCAAGGGATGGAGATGATCCCGGAGCTATTCGCGGTGCTTAAGGCCGCGAAGGTAGAAATCAAGAAAGAGCATCATGTGTTGATGGCTAACAAGACCACTAGTTTCAAGAAGGGCAAGGGCAATAAGGGAAACTTCATGAATGGCAAGCCAATTGCCGCTCTAGTGAAGAAACCCAAGGTTGAACCCAAACCCGAGACTAAGTGCTTCTATTGTAAGGGGAACAGTCACTAGTAGTGGAACTGCCCCAAATACTTGGTAGATAATGTGGCACCCCGGCTCGGAGCGACCGGTTTACCTTGTATTGCCAACCCAAAGATCATGTCTTCTGGCAACACACAACATCTTGGTACAGAAATCACCTCTTTATTGAAACTAGCGGAAGCATAGATGTTACATTACATCAAGTAGCGAGGCCAAGCGGCACACTCTGTGTGGCTGAACAATATGTACATTATTTAGTGAACATAAAGGAGCCTCAAGCATGACGTCTACACGACAGCGGAACAACAACGTAGCGGGACTCCGTAGCACAGGGACACTAATGTGGACACGGTCTAGACACGGCAGCACTCCGATCCAGTTAGACTTTCCTGAAAGCTGGCATAACACGCCAGGTCAGTACATTGGATGTAATTGCAAGCTCTCAACAAGCAAAACCATAATGGCAAACAACATCATGACAATTAAACAAGTTCAATGCAAATATAAACATGCTACTCATGCAGTGAACAAACTTGTGTATCGAGTCACTCGGATTCCCTTACCAATAGGTTGCCTCACAACCAAACAGTGATCACGACGGACCACTAACGAACCACTCTTGGTTCCACAGGTTACTTCGTAACCCAAAACAATGATCATTTCTGGATCATGTTCAGTACCACCATCATCAGTCTCACCGACATCATCATAACTCAATAGTGCAATGCCAATAATTTAGTGTACAAGATTATTTATGAAAGTTGATCCATGGTGTGACTTACTTATGAACTGGGCACTTATCCGCATGCGCGGCAATCGATAGTTTAATACACTCTGCAGAGGTAGCGCACTTTACGCACACTACGGAACCCATGGCCTCGGACTCCCATTCGGGTGGTCCAACGACATTCCGACAGAACCCTCCCATTCCCATAACACTCTTACGACCACTCCGACCAACTCCCCTCAGGGACTAGTCCTAGGTGACCCCGCCTTCCAGAGGCAACTACCACCGTCGTGGCAAAACAAACAGTCCCAAACAGGGACCCGGTACCATAACAACAACAGGTCCACAAGGTTATGTCTGCTTACCGGGCCAGGGTACCGCACGCCCATAACCTTCCCTCTTTGGAGGTACCGACAAGAGGTATGACAACGGAACGACTACGGCCTCCCCACTAAGGCAAATGTGGTCGCACTGGGCAGCCCGATTCAGTGGCACCATGACCTGACCAACTTTTGAGTTCAAGTTCAATTATCATCAGGTTTAACTTCAAATTAAGATTGCTCGAGTCATAATATGCCATGCTCATGCAACCATGTACCAAGCATCATATATCACCTTAACGATACCAGATCAACCTTATTCAAAGTTCTACTTGCACAAACTCAACTTGCAACATTTCTGATCCTTTCTTACTGATTATTTCTACTCATTACTTTAGTTGGTTTTTATCAAATAAAACTCATTTTTCCTATAACAAAAATAATACTCATGCTCATAATACCATGACAAAATTTACCTAGATCAAGTACTTAAGCAATACCCACTGGTTCAAGCATTTCTTCTATGTCAACTAAGCATTTTGATCATAACAAACTAAGTAGCACACGCATCATTTATTTTTAATACTATATGCAATGAATATCATATAAATTCAAGTAGAAAATCATGAATATTGCAAAGACACCACGATCATGTTGTTGTGGCTTGCCTTAGTGCAGAGGAGCTTCACACTCCTCCTGGATGCCTTCCAGACAAGCTTCACGTTCTGAAAATAATTCAAATGACCATAAGAAAATATCAAGAACACTTCTGAAAATTACCAGAAATTCTAGGCAGCAAAAAAATTCCATCTTGGGTGTGCTGCTAGGAGTTTCCAGTAAGAGCAGAATGCAAAAAGAATCAACTCATTTGGACTTGTAGAATAAAAGTTATAGCTAGTCAAAGTTCTGGTCAAATTTGAATTAAAAAGAAAAAAAGGGGGGTGACGTCGAAGGCGTAAAACGCCAGGGCGCCACCACTCATACCGCTTCAGGCGCGGTTTGAGTGCCTGACAGTGGGCCCCAGCTGTCAGGCCCGAGAGGGAGAGAGAGAGAAACAGAGACGGGCGAAGTGGTGACGACGCTTTCTTCGGCGAGGAGTGCTCGACGACAAGATCTGGAGGGATAGGATTGAAGAGGAGGTGGAGATGCACCTGCACGTACCCATAGCATGGCTAGGGGTGGCCAGACGGGGTCGGAATGGAGCTCTCCAGTGGCGGCAGCAGGCGGAGCTCGTCGAAGGCGATGGTCCGGCGACGCAGGGCTACTCCAGCAGCTCCAACAGGACTAGCACACACCAGTGAATCGCCACGAACACGCCGGAGGGGTCAACTGAGGTCGAGTGGCTCTGGAGTTGGTGGGGGCAGAGGAGGGGGATCACCGGTGAGCTCGGGAAAGGGACGGCGGTCGGAGGCCTGCCTGGACGGGCTGCGGTGCTCTACGGGTTCGTGGAGGTGTGATGGCTGTGTGTGTGTGGAGAAGAACGAGCTTGGGGGGCTCTGTTTATAGCCGAGGCCGAGGCAGGGATTGAGAGCTCGCCGGAGTTCTCTAGAGCCTCGCCCGACGACGAATGGCATCAGTGAGAGAGGGGGAAGGTGCCGGAGGTAACGCGGGAGCTGTAGGCGAGCTGCGACGAGCACAGGAGCGTGGTACGCGACGAGCACAGGGGCACGGGCGCACTGTTGCGTTGGCCACGCCATGCCCGTGCTCGCTGCGGTGAGCTCCGGCGTCGGCGAGCGCTAGGGTGCATTTAAGGAGGCTCAAACGATGATGGTGGGGCAGTTTGGCATGGTTTTGCAATGAGGGCAGCGAGCACGCTAACGAAGTCCTGGATTAAGGGGTCATCGGACTGCCGAACTACAAACTTTGGCCGGACTGTTGGACTATGGAGATACAAGATTGAAGACTTCGTCCCGTGTCCGGATGGGACTCTCCTTTGCGTGGAAGGCAAGCTTGGCAATTCAGATATGTAGATCTCCTTCTTTGTAACCGACTCTGTGCAACCCTAGCCCCCTCCGGTGTCTATATAAACCGGAGGGTTTAGTCCGTAGGACAACAACAATCATAATCATAGGCTAGCTTCTAGGGTTTAGCCTCTATGATCTCGTGGTAGATCAACTCTTGTAATACTCATATCATCAAGATCAATCAAGCAGGAAGTAGGGTATTACCTCCATCAAGAGGGCCCGAACCTGGGTAAACATCGTGTCCCCCGCCTCCTGTTACCATTAGCCTTAGTTGCACAGTTTGTGACCCCCTACCCGAGATTCGCCGGTTTTGACACCGACATTGGTGCTTTCATTGAGAGTTCCACTGTGCCGTCATGATAAGGCTTGATGGCTTCTTAAAACATCTTCAATGATGCGGTCCAGGGTGAGGTTTTCCTCCCTAGACAGATTTTTGTATTCGCGGCTTCGTACTGCGGGCCAACTCGTTTGGCCATCTCGAGTAGATCGATAGCTACGCCCCTGGCCATCAGGTCAGGTTTGGAAGCTCGAACTGTATTGCCGACATCCGCGGAGACTTGACCTTCGACAGATTCGAGCCCATGTCATTTGCGCTGAACAGTCACGATGAGCATGACTTAGATCTGTCATCGGACAGTGTTCGGGAGATTGCGCCTGCGGCGGCCCCGGCAATCAATCCGGAGCAGATCGTGCCATCCGAGGACAGGTGGATGGACCCCGCCAAGGAGGACGCACCCTCAGCGGCGATAGAGCCGAACACTAACCCCACCTCCTATGAGGACGGTGTCATCGGACCCTCAGACTTGTCTCCGGCTATAGGCTCCGAACCACGTGCATCCGTGCCTATCGAATCTGATTGGGCACCAATCATGGAGTTCACCTCCGCGGATATCTTTCAGCACTCGCCCTTGGGCGACGTGCTAAATTCATTGAGGTGTCTCTCCTTGTCAGGAGGCTCTTGGCCGAACTATGTCTGGCTGGAGTGGGAAGCGGATGACGAAGAAATTCATTCCCCACCGACCACCCACATAATAGCCACTATCGATGACTTAACCGACGTGCTTGACTTTGACTCCGAAGACATCGATGGTATGGACGACGATGCAGGAGAAGAACAGGAACCACCGCCCATAGGGCGCTGGACAACCACCTCATCGTATGATATATATATATATATATATATATATACATGGTGGACACCCCCAAAGAAAGCAATGGCGATGAAGCAACGGAGGATAATCCCTTGGAGAAGCAATCTAGGCACCGGCGTCATAGGCGCCACTCTAAGCCCCACCAGAACAATAATATCGATACCGGCACAAGAGATGGTAATCCGGATGGTGTCGAAGACGAAAACAACCCCGCCTAGCCAGGCTTCGAGCAGGCCGAACGGGAGGATGGGCAAGCTAGCCCTAATGAACAGGCAATAGATGGAGAATCAGAGGATGACAATTACATGCCCCTCTCCGAATATGAAGTGAGCCTTGGCGACGAAGAATTCATCGTGCCCGAGGATCCCGTCGAGCAGGAGCGCTTCAAGCGCCGGCTTATAGCCACTGCAAAAAGCCTGAAGAAGAAGCAACAACAACTTCAAGTTGATCAAGATCTGCTAACTGATAGATGGACCAAGATCCTGGCTGCCGAGGAATACGGACTTGAGCGCCCTACTAAAAGTTACCCAAAGCGCAGGTTGCTACCTCAACTCGAGGAGGAGGCGTTAAAGCCTACACTACCAGTGCACGATGCAGCTGACCGGCCACCTCGTGGCCGGGACAAAGCAGCGTATCTTCTCGGACTTCAACCCGCACCCCGTCGCTAATCAAACAATAACACTAAGGCCCAGGGCTACACGAAGGACCTGCGAGATGTATTGGAAAACAAAGCAGGACAGTCAAGATCGATCTATGGATCACGGGGGCGTGCCCCAACGCGTGACGATGACCATCACGCCGGATATACTAAAAACAAATCCGGCCGGGCCGAATACAGCAGACCAGACTCATTTGAACTGCGTCGTGATGTAGCCCGGCATAGAAGCGCCGCACACCCCCTATGCTTCACTGATGAAGTAATGGATCATGAATTCCCAGAAGGGTTTAAACCCGTGAACATTGAGTCATATGATGGTACAACAGACCCCGTGGTATGGATTCAAGATTTCCTTCTCCACATTCACATGGCCCGCGGTGATGATCTACATGCCATCAAGTACCTCCCACTTAAGCTCAAAGGACCGGCTCGGCATTGGCTGAACAGCTTGCCGGCAAACTCCATTGGCAATTGGGAGAGCCTGGAAGATGCATTCCTTGACAACTTCTAGGGCACTTATGTGCGACCACCGGATGCTGATGACTTAAGTCACATAACCCAACAACCCGAAGAGTCGGCCAGGAAATTCTGGACTTGGTTCCTAACTAAAAAGAACCAAATCATCGACTGTCCGGATGCCGAAGCCTTAGCGGCCTTTAAGCATAACATTCACGACGAATGGCTCGCCCAACTCCTCGGCCAAGAGAAGCCAAAGTCCATGGAAGCCCTCACGACACTCATGACCCGCTTTTGTGCGGGCGAGGACAGCTGGCTGGCTCGCAACAACAGCACATCAAGAAATCCTGGCACTTCCGATGCCAGAGATAGCAACGGCAAGCCATGACGCAACAGACACAAGCGTCACAATAATGGCGACGACACCGAAGACATGGCACTTAATGCCGGATTCGGTGTCTCTAAGTCCGGTCAGTGGAAAAAGCCATTCAAAAGAAACAATCTGGGCCCATCCAATCTGGTCTGCATACTCGATCGCTCATGTCAAATTCAGGGCACCCCCGATAAACCAGCCAACCACACCAACAGAGAATGCTGGGTGTTCAAACAGGCCGGCAAACTGAATGCCGATAACAAGGAAAAGGGGCTGCATAGCGATGACGACGAGGTGCCCCGACCACCGAACACAGGAGGACAGAAGAAATTTCCTCCCTAGGTAAAAACGGTAAATATGATATACGCAACCCGTATTCCCAAGCGGGAACGAAAGCGTGCACTAAGGGACGTCTATGCCATGGAGCCAGTCGCCCCAAAATTCAATCCATGGTCTTCTTGTCCGATCACTTTCGATCGCTGGGACCATCCTACTAGTATCGGTCATGGCGGTTCGACCGCATTGGTCCTCGACCCCATCATTGACCGATTCCATCTCACACGAGTCCTTATGGACGGTGGCAGCAGCCTGAACCTACTCTATCAGGATACAGGGTGAAAATGGGCATCGAACCCTCAAGGATCAAGCCCACCAAAACCACCTTTAAAGGTGCCATACCAGATGTAGAGGCCTGTTGCACGGGCTCAATCACACTGGAAGTGGTCTTCGGGTCTCCAAACAACTTCCGAAGCGAGGAGTTAATCTTTGATATCGTCACTTTCTGCAGTGGCTATCATGCACTGCCCGGACAAACCGTATTTGCCAGATTCAATGCGGTACCGCATTATGCATACCTCAAGCTCAAAATGTCGGGACCTCGCGGGGTTATAACAGTAAATGGAAACACAGAACGCTCGCTCCGTACGGAGGAACACAATGCGTCCCTCGCAGCAGAAGTACAAAGCAGCCTTCTAAGGCAGACCGCCAATTCGGCGATAAAGAACTCGGACACCGTCAAGCGAGTCCAGAGTACCCTGCAGCAGGATCGTCCGGCACGTCCAGAGCTCGCCTAGCAATTCGGCCTCCGTCCTAGTCCCAGTCAAGTGGCGAAATTCATGCAGCGCATACATAATTACGCACTCAAAATACCATGGGCATAGGCGGAGGCACAACTACGACACGGTCCACAATGCGGCTCAACCGGCCCAGGATCAGTATACCTTCACACCTTTTCTTTTTCAGGCCCCTATTTGTAGGAGGCCCTCCCGATAGTCCGACTATCAGACACATAATGGGATGGAAACACCAAGGAGACAAGAAGCTTTGGCATACAAGGGAATCCCCAGGTGGTCTCTGATAATGATCGTTATACTTGTTTTACATTCCCACATACAACTTAACCTTGGCCAGGACATGTCAAATAGTCCTATTTTGCTTATCGCACTACTTGTATACATACGCTTTGACGTATTATTTAAATAACAATGGAAAATAATGTATAGCGTCAACTTACTGTTACATTTATTTATCCCTTCCCTTTACTGCGTATTTATTACAAATTGCACCCGTGCATTTTGGTACGTCCAGCTTGCCAGGGGCTTTAGTGTACCCCATAACACGCAAAGAAAAGTCCGAACACTTTCGATAGCACGGCACCCCGAACTTATAGCATTATATGCATCAACTCCGAATCATGTCTTGGGTCAATAGTTGGGTTTGCCCGGCTCCCATGTTTTGGTACCTTACGTTTCGCTATATCGGCTAAGGTAGCACAGGGAGAACTACTGCGATTGTGTCCCGGTTCTTCTGGATGAGCACCTCCATAGAGAAAGCCGAAAACTGACTATCATGATGAAGTGAGAGCTGGTCATTGTTCGAGAGGTCTCAAATCCTTAAAGATTGCCTTGTTCGCTGCGCTAAACACCTCCTTAAAAGGACCAAAAATTTGGATAAAGAGTGTTTATATTTATCCAGAACACCCCAGTACTAGTTACATGGGGGCAGAAGGCGACGACTGGCCAACTCTCAAAATTTTATAAAAGGCCGCACAGAAGGTAATATTTTAAATCAACAAGCGCTATATAGCACAGATGAACTCGTATTCATATTACAAGATGACATTAGTACATTCATTCAAATATTACATCCTTAGCATATTCATCCACCACAAGGTGGGCACCCTTCAGGACATTGTCATAGTACTGTTCGGGGTGGCGATGCAACTTGCCCTTCGGCGGCCCCTCTGTCACCAGCTTCTCGGCATCCATCTTCGCCCAGTGCACTTTCGCACAGGCCAAGGCCCTGCGCGCACCTTCAATGCATACGGACCGCTTAATGACTTCAAGCCACGGACATGCATTTACCATCGGCTTTACAAGGCCGAAGTAGCTGCCGGGCAGGGGCTCGCCAGGCCACATCCGGATTATGAGGTCCTTCATGGCCAGTTCGGCCGCCTTGTGAAGTTCGACCAGTTGCTTCAACTGGTCGCTCAAGGGCATCGGATGTTCGGCCCCAATATACTGGGACCAGAACAACTTATCTGTCGAGCTCCCTTCCTCAGCTCGGTAGAACTCTGCGGCATCAGAGATGTTGTGCGGCAGATCTGTGAATGCTCCTGGAGAGCTCCAAATTCGGGTAAGTAAAAAGAAATTCTCCTTCACATGCTTGCTTTGCATATTGAATGCCTTACCCGCCGCAATCTTCTTAGCCGCTTGAACCTCTTGGAGGGCCTTTTGGGCTTCCACTTTGGCATCGTGTGCAGTCTGGCGGGCCTTCGCAAGCTCGGACTCCAGCGTCTTGGAGTCACGCTCCAAGGACTCGAATTAAGTCTTGGAGTTCTTGCTGGACCTCATCAACCCGAGCCTCTTGTTTCTTGTGCTCGGTGCGCTCCTCAGCCGCCTTGTCTTCGGTCTCGGACAACGCCTTCTTAAGGGCCGCCACTTCGGTCGTGGCCCCTATTAAATTCATGATGCTTGTCTTAGCATCAACAATTCTTCCTTCATACGACATACAGACGGGGTATTACTTACCTTTGTTCTCCTCGAGCTGCCTCTTCACAAGGCCGAGCTCTTCCTCGGTCCGCCCTTGGTCCTGCTTCAGTTCGGAGACCTCCACAGTACAGGCGGCAGCGGCCAGCAGCGACGCCTACTTATTCACATAGACATAATATGATTAGACTCCTGTGGATGTTATTTGATCCGCTGTTCGACTTTTCTTTCCGAACACCAAATAGAGCATCAGGGGCTACTGTCTATGTTGGTATATTCTCTCATAATTTAATTACTTACCTCAAAGCCTTTTAGGAGGCTGGTGCAGGCTTCGGTCAATCCGCTTTTGGCGGACCGAACCTTCGCGATCACCATACTCATAAGAGTACGGTGTTCTTCATCAATGGAAGCGCCCTGAAGCGCTTCCAGCAAGTTGTCCGATGCCTCTGGATGGACAGAGGTCATCGGCACAGATGGCTTAGCCCCCTTAATGAGGTGCTGCCTGCCTAAATCCGGAACCAATGGAGGTTCTGGCGCAGTATCCGGCTGGGGGCCAAGCTTGCCGTGGCCGCCCTCATGAGAATCCATGGGGGGTATCCCCCCCATGTGCCCGGCGTCGGGGATTTCACCCTGGGGCGCCTCCAGAACTGCCCCCCTGGCCCGATATCCTCTAAGACAACACCTCGGTGTCGTCTGCGGGCCGGGGAGTGGTGGCCGTCGGGAGCGAATCGCTGTTCATCACCGACTCGCTCAAAGACCCCTCCGAGGAGGATAAGTCGATGCGGGCTTTGGACAGACTGCATGATCATATTTAACATGATAAGAACCAAAAGTAAAACATGCCGGGAGCATTATGGTATGAGGATACTTACGACTTCGCCAGGGGCTTGTCCCTGGGCAGCCACTCCTCGTTGTTGTAGGCGGTAGTCGTGGAGTGGTCCGGGGAGGGTGCTTCCCTTCTTGGACCCTTCGGCCTCCCCAGATGGGGCGTCCTTCCTTTTCTTCTCCCCCTCGGTTTTGGGTGGGTGGGTTTTCCTCTTCCTCCTCCTCGTTCTCGTTGGAGGAGTGTGCCTCGGTGTCTTAGGATGATGAGTCCGACACCACCTTGCGTCGGAGACCTTTCCTAGTCCCCGTGGCCTTCTTCTTGGCCTTCTTCTCTGGCACCTCGTAGGGTGCCGGGAACAGCATCTCCATGAAGAGAGCCGTTGTTGGATCTTTAGGTTGTGGAGCTGGACAATCGATCCGCTCTGCTGTTGATACCCGGTCCTGTTAAATCGACATGGAGGCTTAGATTCCTTCCATGAACATACTGGGAAAAGCGCATCTTGTGAAATACACATAGCTTACCGGATTGGCGTGGCGCTTTGCTCTGAGTCCGCGATCCTCGGTGGTGGGAGGAGGCACCTCGACGTCCTTGAACAACACCTTCCAGACGTCTTTGTGCGTCGTGTCAAAAAGCTCTCGCAGCGTCTGGTGTTCGGCCGGGTCGAACTCCCACATATTGAATGCCCGTCTTTGACACGGGAGGATCCGACGGAAGAGCATGACCTGGACCATGTTGACAAGCTTGATTTTCTTGCTTATCATATTCTTGACGCAGTTCTGGAGTCCGGTTAGCTCCGCTGGCTCACCCCAGGCTAAACCCTTCCTTTTCCAGGAGGTAAGCCGCATGGGATGCCAGATCAAAATTCAGGGGCCGCCGCCCAGTCAGAGTCGTACGGCTCGGTGATATAGAACCACCCCGATTGCCACCCCTTCATGGTCTCCACATAGGAGCCTTCGAGCCAGGTGACGTTGGCCATCTTGCCCACCATGGCGCCTCCGCACTCTGCTTGCTGGCCGACCACTATCATCGGCTTCACGTTGAAGATCTTCAGCCACAGGCCGAAGTGGGGCTTGATGCGGAGGAAGGCCTCGCACACGATGATAAACGCCGAGATGTTGAGGATGAAGTTGGGGGCCAGATCAGGGAAATCTATCCCATAGTAAAACATGAGCCCGCGGACAAATGGGTGGAGAGGAAATCCCAGTCCGTGGACGAAGTGGGCATGAAACACAACCCTCTCGTGGGGTTCCAGAGTAGGGATGATCTGCCCTGCGTCTGGGAGCCGGTGTGCGATGTCTACGTCCAAGTATCCAGCCTCCCGGAGCTTCGTGATGTCCTCCTCCATAACGGAGGAGGCCATCCACTTGCCTCCCGCTCCGGCCATGTTTGGAATGGCTTTGCGGAGAAGGTGAGAACTTGGGCGCTGGAGCTCGAGCGTGCGAGAATGGATGAGTGAAGGAAGAAGAAGGCGTGGGTGAATAAGGGGAATCCCCCTCTCTTTATAAAGGCGGTAGAAACTGTGCGCCTCCCCACTTGCCTGTTGAAATCGCTTATTCCCCAAGCGCCACGATTGATGGCGTGGTTGGGTTACCCACACCCGTGTTGATGAGAATCCCGTGATTAGGGGACACGATCTCTACTTCGACAAGACATGCCAAGGAAACCGCCTCGCAATATGTGCAACAGCTGGTTGAGAAAAACAGTTTGAATAATGACCGGGCCATGGCGTGATGTCACGCTATGAAAAGTTGTCAGCAGATTAGATTTGTGGAATATTGTTCTCTCTATGGTGGTGTGTGGAATTTTTTTTGCAGAGCCGGACACGATCCTTGTGTTCAAAATCTTCTATGGAGTATTCGGAACAGGAACCTGCCTTGCAATGCCGAAGACAATTTGTGCGCCGGACTCATCGTCATTGAAGCCTGGTTCAGGGGCTAATGAGGGAGTGCTGGATTAAGGGGTCCTCGGACAGCCGGACTATATACTTTGGTCGGACTGTTGGACTATGGAGATACAAGATTGAAGACTTCTTCCCATGTCCGGATGGGACTCTCCTTTGCGTGGAAGGAAAGCTTGGCAATTCGGATATGTAGATCTCCTTCTTTGTAACCGACTCTGTGTAACCCTAGCCCCCTCCGATGTCTATATAAACCCGAGGGTTTAGTCCGTAGGACGACAACAATCATAATCATAGGCTAGCTTCTAGGGTTTAGCCTCTACAATCTCGTGGTAGATCAACTCTTGTAATACTCATATAATCAAGATCAATCAAGCAAGAAGTAGGGTATTACCTCCATCGAGAGGGCCCGAACCTGGGTAAACATCCTGTCCCCCGCCTCCTGTTACCATTAGCCTTAGACGCACAGTTTGGGACCCCCTACCCGAGATCCGCCGGTTTTGACACCGACACATGCCCGAAACAAAGGCGTTGGTGCAACGCAGAGCGCGTAGGATGCCTGCCAGTCACCTTAGACGAAGGTGGTCACCGCGTGAACTATGGCATCAGGCTGAGCTAAGTCTAAACAACATGTCTGGAAGCTAGTCCTTAGTGGTTTTAGTTGTTATGTACGCTTGGTTGAGTCACAGGTACACTATGGGAGTGGCTATCTTCCTGTCAAGTTTCTGGACAATAACTTGTGAGCTAAACTGAGAAAAATCTAGTGAGTGTTAAGGGCTGTGTTTTGGGGTTTAGTGATCTCTTAGGAAGGTAATCAAGATTAGAAAAGATCAGTCCCAAAAGATCAAGCAAAAATATACTTGTTGCACAAAGTGGTCATTCTGTCTAGAACAGAAATGATTTTCTGTAGCAAAAATATTACAAAAAGTTATGCAATATTTTTGCCCAGGAAGGTTCCCTAGGGTTCAAAGAATACTTGTGAATTTATGCAGGATTTTTGGAGCAAGAAATCTAGGGGTTGCTTTGGAGCTTTCTTCTCTGAAGTGATTTTCAGGGTGGAAAATGAATATTTTTCTTTTATGAAAAATATCCCTAGGTCTTTTGCTAGGGTTTTTCAGAGAAGAGAATGTGAGCTAGAGGTGGATGGGTCACTTGGGTGAAAATCAAGGGTATGCCCAAGTGTCCAAGTCCATTCGAATTGATCCAAAACACGAAACCCAAAGCAAAGGCAACTAAAAGTCCGGAAAAAGAGAGAAGGCAAAAACCAGGCCGTCACAAACCTCCCCCACTTAAGATGAATCTCATCCTCGAGATTCGGTTGCTTGGGAAAACAGTTCTGGGTAGGTTGTCCTTAAAAATTCCTCTCTTTCCCAAGTTGCTTCTTCCTTTGTGTGATGCTCCCACTGGACCTTGTAAAATTTGATAACTTTGCTGCGTGTAACCCTTTCTGCCTCATCCAAGATTCTGAACGGTCTCTCTTCATAAGTAAAATCTTTGGAAATCTCAATTTCTGACATATTAGTCCTTTTCTTGGGTGGTGAAATGCACCTTCTTAGCTGGGACACGTGGAACACATTGTGGACATCCGATAATTCTGGTGGCAATTCCAACTGATAAGCAACAGTGCCAACTCGTGTCATAACTGGGAATGGACCAATATATCTTGGTGCCAATTTTCCTCGGGTCTGAAATCTCTTGACTCCCTTCATGGGGGTGACTCGGAGATATACTTGTACATTGGGTTCAAAACTGACTTGCCTATGCTTGGCATCATAATAACTTTTCTGTCACGACTTAGCCAGTTGAAGTCTATCTCGAATTTCCTTGACTTGCTTTTCTGCTTCCAATATCAGATCAGTAGCAAAAATACGGCTGTCTACGGTTTGAGACCAATTCAATTGAGTGCAGCACTTACGGTCGTACAATGCTTCAAAGGGTGACATTTTCAAGCTGGTTTGAAAACTGTTGTTGTACGAGAATTCCGCATATGGCAGACAATCTTCCCATTTGGGTCCATGGGCTAACGCACATGCTCGTAGCATATCTTCAAGGATTTGATTCACTCGCTTGGTTTGATCGTCTGTCTATGGATGATAGGCGGTGCTATATTTGAGAGCGGTCCCCAAAGCTTGATGGAGTCAGGACTGATACATCTCCGTCGTATCTACTTTTCCAAACACTTTTGCCCTTGTTTTGGACTCTAACTTGCATGATTTGAATGGAACTAACCCGGACTGACGTTGTTTTCAGCAGAACTGCCATGAAATAAAAGTTCTCGGAATGACCTGAAAATCCATGGAGCAACTTTTTGGAATAAATAAAAAATACTGGCGAAAGAATCAGCACCAGGGGGCCCACACCCTGTCCAGAAGGGTGGGGGTGCGCTCCCCCTAGGCCGCGCCCCCTGCCTCGTGGGCCCCCTGGACCTCCAACGACCTCAACTCCAACTTCATATATTTGTGTTCGTGGAGAAAAATCAGAGAGAAAGATTCATCGCGTTTTATGATACAGAGCCGCCGCCAAGCCCTTAACTCTCTTGGGAGGGATGATCTGGAGTCCGTTCGGGGCTCAGGAGAGGGGGATTCGTTGCCGTCGTCATCATCAACCATCCTCCATCACCATTTCATGATGATCACCGCCGTGTGTGAGCAATTCCATCATAGGCTTGCTGGATGGTGATGGGTTGAATGAGATTTACCATGTAATCAAGTTAGTTTTGTTAGGGTTTGATGCCTAGTGTCCACTATGTTCTGAGATTGATGTTGCTATGACTTTGCTATGCTTAATGCTTGTCACTAGGGCCCGAGTGCCATGATTTCAGATCTGAACCTATTATGTTTTCATGAATATATGTGAGTTCTTGATCCTATCTTGAAGGTCTATAGTCACCTATTATGTGTTGTGATCCGACAACCCCGAAGTGACAATAATCGGGATACTTCTCGGTGATGACCGTAGTTTGAGGAGTTCATGTATTCACTAAGTGCTAATGCTTTGGTCCGATACTCTATTAAAAGGAGACCTTAATATCCCTTAGTTTCCATTAGGACCCCACTGCCGCGGGAGGGTAGGACAAACGATGTCATGCAAGTTCTTTTCCATAAACACGTATGACTATATTCGGAATACATGCCTACATTACATTGATGAACTGGAGCTAGTTCTGTGTCACCCTATGTTATTACTGTTACATGATGAACCACATCCGACATAATTATCCATCACTAATCCTATGCCTACGAGCTTTTCACACATTGTGCTTTGTTTATTTACTTTACCGCTGCTACTGTTACAATTACTACCAAACTGCTACTGTTACTTTTGCTACTGTTACTGTTACTTCCATACTACTTTGCTACTAAATACTTTAATGCAGATACTAAGTTATCCAGGTGTGGTTGAATTGACAACTCAGCTGCTAATACTTGAGAATATTCTTTGGCTCCCCTTCTGTTGAATAAATAAATTTGGGTTGAATACTCTACCCTTGAAAACTGTTGCGATCCCCTATACTGCTGGGTTATCAAGACTATTTTCTAGCGCCGTTGTCGGGGAGCATAGCTCTATTCTTTGAGTCACTTGGGATTTATATCTGCTGGTCACTATGAGGAACATGAAAGACGAAAGAACTAAGATTTATCCCTCATCTACGAGGGAAGGTATGGAACTGCCATCTAGCTCTGCACTAGATTCTCCTTCTGTTATGAGTAAGCTTGCTACACCTAAACCTGCTTCTGCTATCAATTCTGATATGTCGCATGTTATTGATTATGCCACTTCTACTATGCATGATACTTATGATGAAACTACTTCTATGCTTGATACTACTGTGCCATTAGGTGAATATCTTGATGAACAACTTGCTAGGGTTAGAGAGAATGAAATTCTTGAAACTGATATTATTGAAGATAGTGATGATGAAGGTTCTCCCCCTAAATATGAATTGCCTGTTGTTCCTGAGGGTTATGTTATGGATGAAGAAACTGCAGTGATTTTCTTGCTTGCAATGATAGATCTGATCTTAAGAAGTTATTAGCTAAACTGAAACAGAAATGTCTGAATGCTAGAATGAAATATGACCCTGCTTTTGCTAGTTCATCTATCTTTGTTACTGATAAGGATTATGATTTCTCTGTCAATCTTGAGATAATTACTTTGGTTGAATCTGATCCTTTTTATGGCTATGAATCTGAAAGTGTTGTGGCATATCTTACTAATTTAAATGATATAGCCACCCTGTTCACTAATGATTAGAAATCTCGATACTATTATTTCCTTAAGATATTTATATTCTCATTAAAGGGTGATGCTAAAACTTGGTTTAATTCTCTTGATCCTGGTTGTGTGCGTAGTCCCTAGGATATGATTTATTACTTCTCTGCTATATATTTCCCTACTCATAAGAAACAAGCTGCTTTAAGGGAAATATATAATTTTGTGCAAATTGAAGAAGAGAGTCTCCCACAAGCTTGGGGGAGGCTTCTCCGGTTACTTAATGCTTTGCCTGACCATCCTCTTAAGAAAAATTAAATACTTGATATCTTTTATAATGGACTAACTGATGCTTCCAAGGACCACTTGGATAGTTGTGCTGGTTGTGTTTTCAGGGAAAGAACAGTCGATCAAGCTGAATTGCTATTGAATAATATGTTGACTAATGAAAATAATTGGACTCTTCCTGAGCCAACTCCTGAGCCAATTCCTAAACCAACTCCGAAAAAAAGAGGTGTTCCATTTCTCAGTCCTGAAGATATGCAAGAGGCAAAGAAATCTATGAAAGAAAAAGGTATTAAAGCTGAAGATGTTAAGAATTTACCTCCTGTTGAAGAAATACATGGCCTTAATATAACACCTATTGAAGAAAAACATGGTCTTGATAACCCGTCATAGGTAGTAAAGGTAAATTCTCTCTATAGATATGATAAAGTTGAAATCCCGTCTACTAAGTTTGCTAGCCAATGTTTGGATGAATTTGATGACTTTTTGGCTAGACAAGAAAACTTCAATGCTTATGTTGGTAGACAATTAAAACAAAATGCTTACATGATTGGACACTTGAGTGATTATATGGCTAGAGTTAAAGGTGAACTTAAACTCATTAGCAAACATGCTTCTATGGTTAACACTCAAGCAAAACAAGTACTTAAAGCTCAAAATGATTTGCTTGATGAATTAAATAATAAACATGACTTTGGTGTTAGAGTGGCTACTAGAACGGGTAAAATGACTCAGGAACCCTTGTTCCTGAAGGCCACCCTAAGAGAATTGAGCAAGATTCTCAGAGGAATAACATAGATGCACCTAGTCCTTCTAAAAAGAAGAAGACGAAAAATGATAGGACTTTGCATGCTTCCAGTGAACCTGTTATAGACACACCTGAGAATCCCAATGATATTTCTATTTCTGATGCTGAAACACAATCTGGAGATGTACATGAAACTAGTGATAATGTTCATGTTGAGGCTGAACCTAGTAATAATAATGATGTAGAGATTGAACCTGCAGTTGATCTTGATAACCCACAATCAAAGAATCAAGGTTATGATAAGAGAGATTTTGTTGCTAGGAAGCACGGTGAAGAAAGAGAACCATGGGTTCAGAAACCCATGCCTTTTCCTCCTAAGCCATCCAAGAAAAAGGATGATGAGGATTTTGAGCGCTTTGCTGAAATGATTAGACCTATCTTTTTGCGTGTGCGTTTGACTGATATGCTTAAAGTGAATCCTTATGCTAAGTACATGAAAGATATTATTAGAAATAAAAGAAAGATATCGGAAGCTGAAATTTCCACCATGCTTGCTAATTATATTTTTAAGGGTGGAATACCAAAGAAACTTGGAGATCCAGGAGTTCCAACTATACCTTGCTCCATTAAAATAAACTATCTTAAAATTGCTTTATGTGATCTTGGAGCCGGTGTTAGTGTTATGCCTCTCTCTTTATATCGTAGACTTGAATTAAATAAGTTGACACCTACTGAAATATCTTTGCAAATGGCTGATAAATCAACTGCTATACCTGTCGGTATTTGTGAGGATGTGTATGTTGTGGTTGCAAGCGTTACTATCTTAACGGACTTTGTTATTCTTGATATTCCCGAGGATGATAGTATGTCGATTATCCTTGGTAGGACCTTTTTGAATACTGCAGGGGATGTTATTGATTGCAACAAAGGCAATGTCACTTTTCACGTTAATGGTAATGAGCATACGGTACATTTTCCGAGGAAACAACCTCAAGTTCATAGTATCAATTCTATTGGAAAATTTCCATTAATTGTTATTGGAGGTTTTGAATTTCCTCTTCCTAGTGTCAACAAGAAATATGATATTCTTATTAATGGGGATGTGCATATCCCTGTTGAGGTAACCTAGTGTTATTCGGAATTTCTCCAGTTTCATGTTATTCGGAATGAGTTTGTTAACAAGACTTGATCAACCTTGTTAGTGGATTCCTTTTGATAAGCATGAGTTGGATGAAGTTAGAAGACACAACCTTCTGTACCCTCCTTTTACTTTCGGTTATTTAGATTAAATAAAGCAAAAATAGTATTTTCTGTCTGTTTTCTGAATTATCCATGTAATAAAAAATACCCCGAAAATAAAAGTTCTCCAAATGCCCTGAAAATTTAGTATGATTTTTTCTGCAATATTTGAGAATATCTGGCACTAAGAGCACAACAGGGGGAGCTGGCACCTGGCCACGAGGGTCAAGGGCGTGCCCTACCCCCTGGGTGCACCCCCCTGCCTCGTGGGCCCACGGTGGACCCCCTCCACTTATTCCTGCACCCACACACTTCATCTTCCTCCCCAAAAAATTACTATCCAACTCAAGCACGAGTTCTAGCTCATTTGCTGCCATTTTCAATCTCCTTGCTCAAAGCTCCATTCACAAAATTGCTTTGGGGGATTGTTCTTTGGTATGTGACTCCTACAATGGTCCAATTAGTTTGTTCTAGTGCTTTATTCATTGCAAATTTTTGCTGCCTAGGTGACCCTGTTCTTGATCTTGCATGTTAAATTTATATGGTCCCAAGTAGTTCTAATGCATGATATAGTCTCCAGGCACTTGTGGGAGTAGCTGCTATCAATTTAGTTGAGTTTGGTTCACTTTTATTTTGAGTTACTAAAAATTTCAGAAACTTTTCAGAGGAAGAAATATGTCTAGAAAAATGTACCAAGGTGGTTCTTCAAGGAAGCAAGCACCTAGGCTTGCAATATGTGAGCAGGACGATGAAACACCGAGGGAAGCTTTTGTGCGGCCTTGTGAATGGCCGTCAGAGGAGTTTATGGATAGAGCAGGCATCAATGATGAATTTGATACATATGTGCGTAATGCTGATCTTGAGGACTTCATGCAAGATAAGTGACTATCGGTGTAAAGATAGTCGTTCTTCAAGATAGCCGTTTGGTAAAGTTACAAACCCAAGGGCTCCTCCCGCCAGCGTTCATGGTCCCTGTCCGAGCCGGAGTGGCCACCTATAATGGCGGAGAACAAGCGAAGAGATCCCCCAATCCATCTCCAGAGGAATGGATATGCTTAATTCCGCATGTTATAAGGGGTGTCGGGTTTCCTATTCACCCATTCCTTCGTGGCCTTCTGGAGTTCTACGGCCTCCAGTTGCACAACTTTACCCCAGCCTCCTTACTGCATATAGCAGGGTACGTCACCCTTTGTGAGCTATTTCTAGGCTGCGAGGCTCATTTCGGACTGTGGAAGAAGCTATTCTGCCTTGTCCCCTGCAACCAGGGAGAATCCCTATGTCATGTGGGCGGGGCCGATGTATGGCGTATCGCTGAGACCGGATACCTATCTGGTACTCCCAAGAAGGTACCAGATAACTGGACTTCAGAGTGGTTTTACATCGACGACGCTCCCCTTCCGGATCTAGTCCGGACAGGACTCCCCAAATTCAGTAACACCCTCCCGAGGGTACGTCTAAGCTGGCGCCCCCGTGGCCCCCGAGAAGATGATTCCAGGGAAATACATTTCCTGATGAGTAGGATAAAGTTACTGGCCAAATCTGGACTGATGATAGTCGAGGTGATGGTAATATGCATAATGAGGGGAGTGCAACCGCTTCAATACCGGAGCAATCCCATGTGGCACTACAATGGGATAGACGATGCCATCCGCTGTGGCCGTAAGGGTCCGGACTCCCCCGCTGCACTGGCAAGGATAGTGTCCGACCTGTACAAAGGAGAAGAGGAAGAATTCCTTCATATCAAACCGCGGGACGGATTCTCCATGTACAACCCCCCAAACTGGGTAAGTCGTCGTTTATTTCATCGCTTCACTTATTGTGGCATACTTTGCTAAAGTTACCTGCATTTTCTAAGCAGGAACTGAGGAGGGACGTGGAAGGAATCTCCAGCCCTTCCCCGCAGCCAGAGGACCCCGAAAGGGCCCTGGATCTGGGACTCGAAGAAGACCCAGATGCGGCCGTGGAGCTTGTCGACGGGATATTTTACCGGGCGAGTCGCGACAGTGCCCCGGTAGCTATCGTAGCTGATTGTCCCGGGCTGTTACCTTCATCGCGCATAAGCCAAGCCGAAAACTCGATCCTCCCAAGAGGATTCTTTCCTGATGTCACACCTTATCCCTGACATGTCGCGCTTCTACAGAAGCGACGCTCGGAGCGCAGGGCCAAGCCCCTAGGGACCCATCATCTACAGGTGTCCGGATTGGGTAGGCTCAATAGGAAGGCGATTAGAACCGACATGCCTCTACAGAGGTAAGAAAACAACTTGTCACGTAATTTTTGTCGTTTGAAGTTTAACAGTGCTCTTTGTACATCTTGGCAGGAAGCGGAATATCCGGACAGTATCCGGAGATCCTGCCAACCACACCTCCACCAGTCGGGCTCCAGGACCAACTCCGAGAGAGGAGGTGGACGTAGGGCCGACGCCACGTAGTCCTCCGACAGAGGACGCAGACATGCTCTCTGCCACAAATTCGGAGGTAGAGAGCGCCATGCATCCTCGGCGTCGACGGGCCGTGCTTCGCAACAACATCTTTTCCGAAGAGGAATTTAATGCCTTCAATTCGGGAGACACATACATCCGAGCTGCTCAAAGCGGACTCGCTCGAGCGACAGTCCAGTATACCAAAGATATACGGGTAAGAAAGATTGATTAGCATATATATAGTAGTAGCCCCTGAGACTTGAAGCGGTTGAAGCAATAGTTTTAATTATCAATTCATGCGCATGTTCTTGTAGATAAGAATGAGCAATTGTCTCGGGAGCTAGAGGAGTGCAAGACTCAACTGAGGACCACAGTTGCCAAGATAGAGGAATCCCAGAGGGCCTCATGTGGTAATATTTATCCGAATTTTATGAAAATGCACCAGCTGGCAACTAGCTAGTATGACGAATTTAACAGAAAGTTCTGTAGACAACCCCAGAGTAAATCCGGAGGGCGGCGGGGATGACGAGTCGCATCTCCAGAGGCAACTAAAGGCCAGTGAGCGCATTCTGACGCAAGTGAAGCATGATAAGAATATGCTCCAAGATGCCAATGTTCGGCTGGACGTGGAATTGAAAGACGTCCGTGCACAGCTGGCGGACTCCGTGAAGGAGAACAGAAGGCTTCACCGCGACATTTATCGTAAGTGCCTAAACGAACTATAGTATAGTTCGGTGAGGGAGCATATTGAAAAAGTTATGTTTGTAGAAATGCTGACGGATTGCCCTGAGGAGGAGATGCCCGCTTCTGCAGGTAATTTACTGCAGGACCTCTCACAAATGCACGAGCGAGCTCGGCAGGTGATGCAGGGCATTGCGCGGTCTTTGTGGCCATCAAGCTCCCTGCCAAAAGGCATGGGGGGGCTTGTGGACATGCTTCAGGGAGCACGGCAGTGCTTCCGTTTGTGGAAGATATCAGCCTGCCGGCAAGGTGCAAGAGAAGCATGGGCGATGGTGAAGACGCGCTACACCAAGCTGGACCCGAACCATATGGCCGAAGTTGGACCGGCCGGGCCAGATGGGCAAGAAATTCCCGTGAGTCTGGTATATGACCAGGTGGCGCTAGCCACAAAGTATTCTCAACAGGATTGTAAGTTAGATAGCCTGTTGGATGGTATAGAGGATGAATATAATCAGTCCAAATGACTGTGTAATTCGATGGACATAAGTAGCCCCTAGCCAGATTAAAATCATTTGTCGTGGCAGACCTTTTCGCTTCAGCCCCCGGATCCTAAAGTACGGGGTGTGTCCGAATACCCGCTCGGTTATATAAAACTGGAGTATGCGTGGAGACCAGGCATAGGGGTTATAAGTGCTTGAACAGACAAGTACCCAACTAGTTATGTTATATTGCATGGTTAGCAAGAAACATCTTCCAGGGAGAATAGTTCCGTTAAGGGTTCCTTTCCCTGGGTAAGCATGTGTCAAGGCACATGTCCGCACTGCGAACTAAAGCGCGGGATACAAAACTTCTAGGGATTAATGTTATAATAAACGAAGACATCTTTTGTTCACCGACCGTATATTCTCTTAATGAAACTAGCTTTCGGCTTCACCCAGTCTGAGGTACACATCCGGCTCAACCGGCAGTAACAATCACAGAGGTGCTCCCCTTATGCCCTAGCCAAATTAACAGGAACGTAGGGCATAAACAGAGGAGCCAGGCAACCCAACTTGGCCACGTCTTAAGTCATATCGATGCATATAATGGTTGAGAAAAGGCACACGTGGAAAGAGAAACGCATGTGTGACGGGCAAAGAGCCCTGAAAGTAATTTATATTAAGCTTCCGTATAGGAAGCCCCCAGGTAAAGTTTACACACATAGTGCGGCCAGAATAATCCGGGAATCCGCACTGTATTGAATACTATGTGTGAATGGGAAAGGATCGAGAAAGGGAAAAAAGGGGGGGCATAATTGAAAAAGTAGGGTTAAGGAGACGAACACTGAGTTCGGCGCTAGGCATAGAATCTCTGGAGTCTGGCCGCGTTCCATGGGTTCGGCTCGAGTCTGTTATTAGACGCATTATGTAATCGGTACGCTCCTCCGATGAGAACTTTGTCGATGATGAAGGGGCCTTCCCACTTGGGTTTGAGCTTGTCCTACTTCTCTGGTAAGCGTAGAACGAGTTCGCCAATATTATAAGTTTTGGCCCGCACTTCTCTGCTTCGGTATCGTCGAGCCTGTTGCTGATAGAATGCGGAACGGGCCTTAGCGACATCACGCTCCTCCTCCAGGGCATCCAAATTATCCTGCCGATCTAAATTGGCTTCCTTCTCTTCGTACATGCGTACGCGTGGCGAATCATGTATTATGTCGCATGGCAGTACTGCTTTCGCGCCGTACACCATACAAAATGGTCTATATCCGGTGGTGCGATTCGGCGTGGTCCGCAGCCCCCAGAGTACGGAGTCGAGCTCCTCGACCCAATGAGTATCCGACTCTGTCAAGGATCGCACTAGTCTGGGCTTGATGCCGCTCATGATGAGACCATTTGCCCTTTCGACCTGACCATTTGTTTGAGGGTGGTAGACGGAAGCATAGTCGAGCTTAATGCCCATTTTGCTGCACCAAGCTTTCACTTCATCGGCTGTAAAATTTGAGCCATTATCGGTGATGATGCTGTGGGGGACACCGTATCGGTGTACGACCCCGGATATAAAGTCTATGACTAGTCCAGATTCGGCCGTTTTCACTGGTTTGGCTTCTATCCATTTGGTGAACTTGTCAACCATGACCAATAAGTATTTTTTTTCTTATGGCTTCCCCCTTTAAGGGGTCCGACCATATCCATCCCCCAGACCACGAAGGGCCAAGTTATGGGGATTGTTTGGAGAGCGGTAGGCGGCATATGACTCTGATTGGCGAAGAGTTGGCAACCGACGCAGTGTTGGACAAGGTCCTGTGCATCTGCTCGGGCCGTCGGCCAATAGAAACCTGTACGGAAGGCCTTGCTGACTAGTGATCGAGCCGCAGCGTGGTGCCCGCCCAGTCCAGCATGGATCTCAGCCAAGAGCTACCGCCCTTCCTCTTCGGAGATGCACCTTTGGAATACTCCGGTAGCACTTTTCTTATAGAGCTCTCCTTCATGGACTTTGTAAGCTTTAGAACGCCAGACAATGCAGCGTACTTTGTTTTGGTCTTCAGGGATCTCTTGCCTATTTAGGTAGGCCAAGAAAGGCTTAGTCCACGGGGCAATGACAGCCATTATTTCATGGGTTGATGATGTTATTTCGATGGTAGAACCTTCGACTATGTCTGATAGTTCGGAATCTAGGGATGTATGCAGATCCGTGCTGGTATTGCCGGATTCCCCTTCCCATACCACGGATGGCTTGAACAGGATTTCCGGGAATATATTTGGTGGGACGGGGTCGCGTTTAGTGCCGATGCGGGCAAGGACGTTTTTCAGTTGATTGTTTTCTCGTGCCACATGGTGGAATTCGAGCCCCTCGAACCGAGCTGACATTTTAAGGACGGCGTTGCGATAGGCCGCCATTTTCGGATCCTTGGCATCAAAGTGTCCATTTATTTGTGATATTGCGAGGTTTGAGTCTCCGCTCACTTCTAGGCGTTGAATGCCCATAGAGACCGCCATCCGAAGACCGTGCAACAGAGCCTCGTATTCGGCTGCATTGTTGGAGTCTGTGTATAATATTTGGAGGATGTATTGGATCGTGTCTCCGGTGGGAGAGGTCAGGACGATGCCTGCTCCCAATCCGGCCAGCATTTTAGAGCCGTCAAAGTGCATGATCCAGTTAGAGTACGCGCCGTACTCTTTAGGGAGTTCGGCTTCCGTCCATTCGGCGACAAAGTCAGCTAATACTTGCGACTTGATAGCCCGCCGAGGCTTGTATGTTATGTCAAACGGAAGGAGCTCGATGGCCCATTTGGCAATCCGACCCGTGGCATCGCGGTTATTTAATATGTCGTTTAACGGTACTTCGAAGGCCACCATAATCGAATAGTCTTGAAAGTAGTGTCGTAGCTTCCGGGATGATATGAAGACCGCGTATTGTCGGGGAAGCTGATCCACGAACACCTGTGGGACCAGCGGACCGAGCCCCTTTTGGTTCGGCGGGGGGCGGAGATCGCACGAAGAGCGGATCGAGGCGAAGCACATGAGTAGTTTACCCAGCTTCGGAGCTCTCCGGAGAGATAACACTCCTACTGCTGCATGTCTGAGTGTATTGAGTTCTTGCTCAGGAGCGCTGAGTGCTACAGTACACACTAGCTGCTAACGAGACCGAGCGTGAGTGTTTTTCTGCCTTCGAACCCCCCCCCCTCTACGTTGCGCATGGGCCTCCTTTTATATGCTAAAGGGGTCTCCGACAGGTGGCAACGTAGACAAGGGTAAAAATGGAAAAGGAATTGCGGTTGGTACAACTACCTGTACAGTGTATCATACCTAACCCTGACGGCAGGTTTCAAAGGCATTAAATGCCCATCTATGTCGCCCAAATAGTGCAAAAAGGGACCGTCAGGGACGCCACCGCTCGCCACGATGGCAATCTTGTCAGCGTCGCTTGCCACCGCGCACCGCTGGCTGCACAGCCTCTTGCCACGCGCGCCTGGAAAGGCCCCAGGGCGACACGTTGGTGGATGTGCTGTAGCGCGGGTATAGAGTGGTAGCTTGCCGCGGCAAGCGCCTTGCCGCGGTCGTTGTCTTGTCGCGTCCGGAAGCTTGTCGCTCACCGGGCCTCGTCGGGACGCGTGGCGCGTCGCGGCAAGTTCCTTGAGATGCCTTGGTTGGCCTTCCCGGCAAGCTCCTCTTGCCGGGGCCTTGTCTCCTTGGCTTGAATACTTTGTTCTTGAATGGCTCCACAGGAACCACGGAGGACCTTGGTGGTCACCCGGCAAGCCTTGCCGCGGGGTGCTGCCACTGCCCATGCACAAGTTCGGGATACTAGGGTACCCCTACTCTAGTACACCGACACGTATGCTATTTTTTGATAGTGTGGGTATTGGGCTTTGCATGGGGTGAGGACTGTGGATATGTAATAAGCCGGCTTCTGTAGCGGGAATTTGTATCTGTCAACCTCTGGTTCGACGAGTAGTGCGCTTACAACTTGATGTGTTGCAGCTATGTACAGCAGCATAGGTTCGCCGATAGTTGGTGCTGTTAGGACTGGATTACTGGCCAAGAAGGTCTTTATTTCATCTAGTCCGGCCGTGGCTGCGTCTGTCCACACGAAGTGTTCGGTGCGCCGAAGGAGGCGATAAAGAGGCAATGCCTTTTCTCCTAATCTGCAGATAAAGCGGCTTAAAGCAGCCACGCATCCAGCTAGTTTCTGGATGTGTTTGAGGTCTGTTGGTATAGCCAACTGTGACAAAGCTCGTATTTTTACCGGATTACCTTCAATTCCTCTATTGGAAACGATGAAGCCCAACATTTTTCCAGAGGGTACGCCGAAAACGCATTTCTCCGGATTCAGCTTGATGTTGTATGTTCGTAAGTTGTCGAACGTAAGCCTCAAGTCATCAATTAGGGTTTTGACATGTCCTGTTTTTACGACTACGTCATCCACGTATGCCTCCACTGTTTTGCTGTTTTGCTTTTCCAGGCATGTTTGAATCATGTGTTGATAGGTTTCTCCGGCATTCTTAAGCCCGAAAAGCATAGTGTTGAAGCAGAAAGGGCCATATGGCGTTATGAAAGCTGTTGCAGCTTGGTCGGACTCTGCCATCTTTATTTGATGGTATCCAGAGTATGCGTCGAGGAAACACAGCGAGTCGTGTCCGGCTGTGGCATCCATGATTTGATCGATGCGAGGGGGGGAAGGGATCCTTGGGGCAAGCCTTGTTAAGGTCTTTGAAGTCGACGCACAGGCGCCAGGATTTGTCATTCTTTGGTACCATTACCAGGTGAAGGAAATATTCCCTAGAGGCAATAATAAAGTTATTATTTATTTCCTCATATCATGATAAATGTTTATTATTCATGCTAGAATTGTATTAACCGGAAACATGATACATGTGTGAATACATAGACAAACATATAGTCACTAGTATGCCTCTACTTGTCTAGCTCATTAATCAAAGATGGTTATGTTTCCTAACCATAGACATGTGTTGTCATTTGATTAATGGGATCACATCATTAGAAGAATGATGTGATTGACATGACCCATCCCGTTAGCTTAGCACTTGATCGTTTAGTATTCTGCTATTGCTTTCTTCATGACTTATACATGTTCCTGCAACTATGAGAAATATGCAACTCCCGTTTACCGGAAGAACACTTTGGGTACTACCAAATGTCACAACGTAAATGGGTGATTATAAAGGAGTACTACAGGTGTCTCCGAAGGTACATGTTGAGTTGGCGTATTTCGAGATTAGGTTTTGTCACTCCGATTGTCGGAGAGGTATCTCTGGGCCCTCTCGGTAATACTCATCACTTAAGCCTTGCAAGCATTATAACTAAAAAGTTAGTTATGAGATGACGTATTACAGAACGAGTAAAGAGACTTGCCGGTAACGAGATTGAACTAGGTATTGGATACCGACGATCAAACCTCGGGCAAGTAACATACCGATGACAAAGGGAACAACGTATGTTGTTATGCGGTTTGACCGATAAAGATCTTCGTAGAATATGTAGGAACCAATATGGGCATCCAGGTCCCGCTATTAGTTATTGACTGAGAATGGTTTTAGGTCATGTCTACATAGTTCTCGAACCCGTAGGGTCCGCACGCTTAATGTTTCGATGACAGTTTTATTATGAGTTTAAAAGTTTTGATGTACCGAAGTTTGTTTGGAGTCCCGGATGTGATCACGGACATGGCGAGGAGTCTCAGAATGGTCGAGACATAAAGATTGATATATTGGAAGCCTATGTTTGGACATCGGAATGGTTCCGGGTGAAATCGGCATTTTACCGGAGTACCGGGAGGTTAACGGAACCCCCCGGGGGGTTAATGGGCCTACATGGGCCACGAGGGAGAAGAGAGAAGGAGCCAGGAGGGGGCCGCGCACCCCTCCCCCTCCTAGTCCGAATAGGACAAGGGAAGGGGGCGCCCCCCTTTCCTTACCCTCTTCCTCCTCTTCCCCCCCTTCTCCTATTCCAACTAGGAAAGAAGGGAGTCCTACTCCCGGTGGGAGTGGGACTCCCCCCTTGGCGCGCCCTCCTTGGCTGGCTGCCTCCTCCCCCCTGGCTCCTTTATATACGGGGGCGGGGGGAGGGGGGGCACCCTAGACACACAAGTTGATCTACGGATCGTTCCTTAGCCATGCGCGGTGCCCCCTCCACTATATTCCACCTCGGTCATATCGTCGTGAAGCTTAGGCGAAGCCCTACGCCGGTAGAACATCATCATCGTCACCACGCCATCGTGCTGACGGAACTCATCCCCGAAGATTTGCTGGATTGGAGCCCGGGGATCGTCATCGAGCTGAACGTGTGCTGAACTCGGAGGTGCCGTACGTTCGGTGCTTGGATCGGTCGGATTGTGAAGACGTACGACTACATCAACCGCGTTGTGCTAACGCTTCCGCTTACGGTCTACGAGGGTACGTGGACGAACACTCTCCCCTCTCATTGCTATATCATCACCATGATCTTGCGTGTGCGTAGGAATTTTTTTGAAATTACTGCGTTACCCAATAGTAGCATCCGAGCCTGGTTTTATGCGTTGATGTTATATGCACAAGTAGAACACAAGTGAGTTGTGGGCGATATAAGTCATACTGCTTACCAGCATGTCATACTTTGGTTCGGCGGCATTGTGAGATGAAGCGGCCCGGACCGACATTACGCGTACGCTTACGCGAGACTGGTTTCACCGCTACGAGCACTCGTTGCTTAAAGGTGACCGGCGGGTGTCTTTCTCTCTCACTTTAGCTGAATCGAGTGTGGCTACGCCCGGTCCTTGCGAAGGTTAAAACAGCACGAACTTGACGAACTATCGCTGTGGTTTTTATGCGTAGGTAAGAACGGTTCTTGCTAAGCCCGTAGCAGCCACGTAAAATTTGCAACAACAAAGTAGAGGACGTCTAACTTGTTTTTGGAGGGCATGTTGTGATATGATATGGTCAAGACGTGATGCTATATTTTATTGTATGAGATGATCATGTTTTGTAACCGAAGTTATCGGCAACTGGCAGGAGCCATATGGTTGTCGCTTTATTGTATGAAATGCAAACGCCCTGTAATTGCTTTACTTTTTCACTAAGCGGTAGCGATAGTCGTAGAAGCAATAGATGGCGTAACGACAATGATGCTACGATGGAGATCAAGGTGTCGCGCCGGTGACGATGGTGATCACGACGGTGCTTCGAAGATGGAGATCACAAGCACAAGATGATGATGGCCATATCATATCACTTATATTGATTGCATGTGATGTTTATCCTTTATGCATCTTATCTTGCTTTGATTGACGGTAGCATTTTAAGATGATCTCTCACTAATTATCAAGAAGTGTTCTCCCTGAGTATGCATCGTTGCGAAAGTTCTTCGTGCTGAGACACCACGTGATGATCGGGTGTGATAGGCTCTACGTTCAAATACAACGGGTGCAAAACAGTTGCACACGCGGAATACTCGGGTTAAACTTGACGAGCCTAGCATATACAGATATGGCCTCGGAACACGGAGACCAAAAGGTCGAGCGTGAATCATATAGTAGATATGATCAACATAATGATGTTCACCATTGAAACTATTCCATCTCACGTGATGATCGGACATGGTTTAGTTGATATGGATCACGTAATCACTTAGAGGATTAGAGGGATGTCTATCTAAGTGGGAGTTCTTAAGTAATATGATTAATTGAACTTAAATTTATCATGAACTTAGTACCTGATAGTATTTTGCTTGTCTATGTTTGTTTGTAGATAGATGGCTCGTGCTGTTGTTCCGTTAAATTTTAATGTGTTCCTTGAGAAAGCAAAGTTGAAAGATGACGGTAGCAATTACACGGACTAGGTCCGTAACCTAAGGATTATCCTCATTGCTGCACAGAAAAGTTACGTCCTGGAAGCACTGCTGGGTGCCAGGCCTGCTGCTGATGCAACTGACGATGTTAAGAACGTCTGGCAGAGCAAAGCTGATGACTACTCTATAGTTCAGTGTGCCATGCTTTACGGCTTAGAACCGGGTCTTCAACGACGTTTTGAACGTCATGGAGCATATGAGATGTTCCAGGAGTTGAAGTTAATATTTCAAGCAAATGCCCGGATTGAGAGATATGAAGTCTCCAATAAGTTCTACAGCTGCAAGATGGAGGAGAATAGTTCTGTTAGTGAACACATACTCAAAATGTCTGGGTATAATAATCACTTGATTCAACTGGGAGTTAATCTTCCTGATGATAGTGTCATTGACAGAATTCTCCAATCACTACCACCAAGCTACAAGAGCTTCGTGATGAACTATAATATGGAAGGGATGAACAAAACTATTCCCGAGCTCTTCGCAATGCTAAAAGCTGCGGAGGTAGAAATCAAAAAGGAGCATCAAGTGTTGATGGTTAACAAGACCACCAGTTTCAAGAAAAAGGGCAAAGGGAAGAAGAAGGGGAACTTCAAAAAGAATAGCAAGCAAGTTGCTGCTCAAGAGAAGAAGCCCAAGTCTGGACCTAAGCCTGAAACTGAGTGCTTCTACTGCAAGCAGACTGGACACTGGAAGCGGAATTGCCCCAAGTATTTGGCGGATAAGAAGGATGGCAAAGTGAACACAGGTATATGTGATATACATGTTATTCATGTGTACCTTACTAATGCTCGCAGTAGCACCTGGGTATTTGATACTGGTTCTGTTGCTAATATCTGCAACTCGAAACAGGGACTACGAATTAAGCGAAGATTAGCTAAGGACGAGGTGACGATGCGCGTGGGAAATGGTTCCAAAGTCGATGTGATCGCGGTCGGCACGCTACCTCTACATCTACCATCGGGATTAGTTTTAGACCTAAATAAATGTTATTTGGTGCCAGCGTTGAGCATGAACATTATATCTGGATCTTGTTTGATGCGAGACGGTTATTCATTTAAATCAGAGAATAATGGTTGTTCTATTTATATGAGTAATATCTTTTATGGTCATGCACCCTTGAAGAATGGTCTATTTTTATTAAATGTCAATAGTAGTGATACACATATTCATAGTGTTGAAACCAAAAGATGCAGAGTTGATAACGATAGTGCAACTTATTTGTGGCACTGCCGTTTAGGTCATATCGGTGTAAAGCGCATGAAGAAACTCCATACTGATGGGCTTTTGGAATCACTTGATTATGAATCACTTGGTACTTGCGAACCGTGCCTCATGGGCAAGATGACTAAAACGCCGTTCTCCGGAACTATGGAGCGAGCAACTGATTTGTTGGAGATCATACATACTGATGTTTGTGGTCCAATGAATGTTGAGGCTCGTGGCGGGTATCGTTATTTTCTCACCTTCGCAGATGATTTGAGCAGATATGGGTTAATCTACTTAATGAAACACAAATCTGAAACATTTGAAAAGTTCAAAGAATTTCAGAGTGAAGTGGAAAATCATCGTAACAAGAAAATAAAGTTTCTACGATCTGATCGTGGAGGAGAATATTTGAGTTACGAGTTTGGTCTACACTTGAAACAATACGGAATAGTTTTGCGACTCACGCCACCCGGAACACCACAACGAAATGGTGTGTCCGAACGTCGTAATCGTACTTTACTAGATATGGTGCGATCTATGATGTCTCTTACAGATTTACCGCTATCGTTTTGGGGTTATGCTTTAGAGACGGCCGCATTCACGATAAATAGGTCACCATCAAAATCCGTTGAGACGACACCTGATGAACTGTGGTTTGGCAAGAAACCAAAGTTGTCGTTTCTTAAAGTTTGGGGCTGCGATGCTTATGTAAAGAAACTTCAACCAGATAAGCTCGAACCCAAATCGGAGATATGTGTCTTCATAGGATACCCAAAGGAGACTATTGGGTACACCTTCTATCACAGATCTGAGGGCAAGATTTTCGTTGCTAAATTCGGATCCTTTCTAGAGAAGGAGTTTCTCTCGAAAGAAGTGAGTGGGAGGAAAGTAGAACTTGATGAGATAACTTTATCTACTCCCTTGTTGGAAAGTAGTTCGTCACAAGAACCAGTTCCTGTGACAACTACACCAACTAGTGAGGAAGCTGATGATATTGATCATGAAACTTCAGATCAAGTTTCTACTGAACCTCGCAGGTCTACCAGAATAAGATCCGCACTAGAGTGGTACGGTAATCCTATTCTGGAAGTCATGTTACTTGACCATGATGAACCTACGAACTATGAGGAAGCGATGATGAGCCCAGATTCCACAAAATGGCTAGAGGACATGAAATCTGAGATGGGATCCATGTACGAAAACAAAGTATGGACTTTGGTTGACTTGCCCGATGATCGGCAAGCCATTGAGAATAAATGGATTTTTAAGAAGAAGACTGACGCTGATGGTAATATAACTGTCTATAAAGCTCGACTTGTTGTGAAAGGTTTTCGACAAGTTCAAGGGGTTGACTACGATGAGACTTTCTCACCCGTAGCGATGCTTAAGTCTGTCCGAATCATGTTGGCTATTGCTGCATTTCACGATTATGAAATTTGGCAAATGGATGTCAAAACTGCATTCTTGAATGGATTTCTGGAAGAAGAGTTGTATATGATGCAACCTGAAGGTTTTGTTGAACCAAAAGGTGCTAACAAAGTGTGCAAACTCCAGCGATCTATTTATGGGCTGGTGCAAGCATCTCGGAGTTGGAATAAACATTTTGATAATGTGATCAAAGCATATGGTTTTATACAGACTTTTGGAGAAGCCTGTATTTACAAGAAAGTGAGTGGGAGCTCTGTAGCATTTTTGATTTTATATGTAGATGACATATTATTAATTGGAAATGATATAGAATTTCTGGATAGCAAAAAGGGATACTTGAATAAAAGTTTTTCAATGAAAGACCTCGGTGAAGCTGCTTACATATTAGGCATCAAGATCTATAGAGATAGATCAAGACGCTTAATAGGACTTTCACAAAGCACATACCTTGACAAAATTTTGAAAAAGTTCAAAATGGATCAGGCTAAGAAAGGTTTCTTGCCTGTGCTACAAGGTGTGAAGTTGAGTCAAACTCAATGCCCGACCACAGCAGAAGATAGAGAGAAAATGAAAGATGTTCCCTATGCTTCAGCCATAGGCTCTATCATGTATGCAATGCTGTGTACCAGACCTGACGTATGCTTAGCAATAAGCTTGGCAGGAAGGTACCAAAGTAATCCAGGAGTGGATCACTGGACAACGGTCAAGAACATCCTGAAATACCTGAAAAGGACTAAGGATATGTTTCTCGTATATGGAGGTGACAAAGAGCTAGTCGTAAATGGTTACGTCCATGCAAGCTTTGACACTGATCCGGACGATTCTAAATCGCAAACCGGATACGTGTTTATATTAAATGGTGGAGCTGTAAGTTGGTGCAGTTCTAAACAAAGCGTCATGGCTGGATCTACATGTGAAGCGGAGTACATAGCTGCTTCTGAAGCAGCAAATGAAGGAGTCTGGATGAAGGAGTTCATTACCGATCTAGGTGTCATACCTAGTGCATCGGGACCAATGAAGATCTTCTGTGACAATACTGGTGCAATTGCTTTGGCAAAGGAATCCAGATTTCACAAGAGGACCAAGCACATCAAGAGACGCTTCAATTCCATTCGGGACCAAGTCCAAGTGGGAGACATAGAGATTTGCAAAATACATACGGATCTGGATGTTGCAGACCCGTTGACTAAGCCTCTCTCACGAGCAAAACATGATCAACACCAAGACTCCATGGGTGTTAGAATCATTACTATGTAATCTAGATTATTGACTCTAGTGCAAGTGGGAGACTGAAGGAAATAAGCCCTAGAGGCAATAATAAAGTTATTATTTATTTCCTCATCTCATGATAAATGTTTATTATTCATGCTAGAATTGTATTAACCGGAAACATGATACATGTGTGAATACATAGACAAACATATAGTCACTAGTATGCCTCTACTTGACTAGATCATTAATCAAAGATGGTTATGTTTCCTAACCATAGACATGTGTTGTCATTTGATTAATGGGATCACATCATTAGAAGAATGATGTGATTGACATGACCCATCCCGTTAGCTTAGCACTTGATCGTTTAGTATTCTGCTATTGCTTTCTTCATGACTTATACACGTTCCTGCAACTATGAGAAATATGCAACTCCCGTTTACCGGAAGAACACTTTGGGTACTACCAAACGTCACAACGTAACTGGGTGATTATAAAGGAGTACTACAGGTGTCTCTGAAGGTACATGTTGAGTTGGCGTATTTCAAGATTAGGTTTTGTCACTCCGATTGTCGGAGAGGTATCTCTAGGCCCTCTCGGTAATACTCATCACTTAAGCCTTGCAAGCATTATAACTAAAAAGTTAGTTATGAGATGACGTATTACAGAACGAGTAAAGAGACTTACCGGTAACGAGATTGAACTAGGTATTGGATACCGACGATCAAACCTCGGGCAAGTAACATACCGATGACAAAGGGAACAACGTATGTTGTTATGCGGTTTGACCAATAAAGATCTTCGTAGAATATGTAGGAACCAATATGGGCATCCAGGTCCCGCTATTGGTTATTGACCAAGAATGGTTTTAGGTCATGTCTACATAGTTCTCGAACCCGTAGGGTCCGCACGCTTAACGTTTCGATGACAGTTTTATTATGAGTTTACAAGTTTTGATGTACCGAAGTTTGTTCGGAGTCCCGGATGTGATCACGGACATGACGAGGAGTCTCGGAATGGTCGAGACATAAAGATTGATATATTGGAAGCCTATGTTTGGACATCGGAATGGTTCCGGGTGAAATCGGCATTTTACCGGAGTACCGGGAGGTTACCGGAACCCCCCGGGGGGTTAATGGGCCTACATGGGCCACGAGGGAGAAGAGAGAAGGAGCCAGGAGGTGGCTGCGCGCCCCTCCCCCTCCTAGTCCGAATAGGACAAGGGAAGGGGGCGGCGCCCCCCCTTTCCTTCCCCTCTTCCTCCTCTTCCCCCCTTCTCCTATTCCAACTAGGAAAGAAGGGAGTCCTACTCTCGGTGGGAGTAGGACTCCCCCCTTGGCGCGCCCTCCTTGGCCGGCCGCCTCCTCCCCCCTGGCTCCTTTATATACGGGGGCGGGGGGGCACCCTAGACACACAAGTTGATCTACGGATCGTTCCTTAGCTGTGTGCGATGCCCCCCTCCACCATATTCCACCTCGGTCATATCGTCGCGAAGCTTAGGCGAAGCCCTGCGCCGGTAGAACATCATCATCGTCACCACGCCATCGCGCTGACGGAACTCATCCCCGAAGCTTTGCTAGATCGGAGCCCGGGGATCGTCATCGAGCTGAACGTGTGCTGAACTCGGAGGTGCCGTACGTTCGGTGCTTGGATCGGTCGGATCGTGAAGACGTACGACTACATCAACCGCGTTGTGCTAACGCTTCCACTTACGGTCTACGAGGGTACGTGGACGAACACTCTCCCCTCTCGTTTTTATATCATCACCATGATCTTGCGTGTGCGTAGGAATTTTTTTGAAATTACTGCGTTACCCAACACCAGGTTCACGAGCCAATCCGGATGTTTGATATCTCTGATGAATCCAGCCTCAAGTAGCTTGGCTAGCTCCCACCCCATGGCTTGCCATTTGGGCTCCGAAAATCGCCTTAGGGTCTGTTTAACAGGTTTGTATCCCTTCAGTATGTTGAGGCTGTGTTCGGCCAATCCACGTGGGATGCCCGACATGTCCGATGGGTGCCAGGCAAAGATATCCCAATTCTCGTGCAAGAAGTCGCTCAATGCGGCGTCCATAGCGGGGTCCAAATGTGTCCCGATGGAAGCTGTCTTCGTGGGGTCCGTTGGGTGGACTTGGAATTTGACTATCTCATCTGCGGGTTCGAATGAGGTGGACTTGGGTCGCTTGTCGAGTATCACGTTGTCCCTGTCCACGATGGCGCGTAGCATGGTTAATTCTTCTGCCGCTAGGGCTTCGGATAATGCTTCCAAGGCCAGCGCTGTGGTTTTGTTTTTGGCGCGGAGTGCGACATCTGGATCACTAGCTAGAGTGATGATTCCATTGGGTCCGGGCATTTTAAGCTTCATGCACCCGTAATGGGGTATGGCTTGAAAGCTCGCAAACGCGTCCCACCCTAGAAGGGCGTGGTATCCGCTGTTAAAAGGAGCCACTTGGAAGGTGATTTCTTCGGACCTGTAATTCTCCGGGGTACCGAATACCACATCGAGTGTGATTTTCCCCGCACACCGTGCCTCCCGACTAGGGATTATTCCCCTGAAGGTCGTGCCACTTTGTTCAATGCGGCTTTTGTCAATCTCCATCTTCTTGAGTGTTTATTCATCGATTAGGTTTAATCCGCTTCTGCCGTCCATGAGTACTTTAGTGAGCCGAAAGCCATCTACTATTGGGCTGAGGACCAGGGCGGCCGGTGCCCGGATGGACTGGAATCCGGGTTCGTCACTGGCATTGAAGGTTATAGTAGTGTTGTTCCATGGATTTACCTTTGCCACATGGCAAATTTCAGTGGAGCTTCAATGCGCTTGCTTGCGCCTATTATCTGAGGCGAAGGTCTCGAAGACCGTCAACACCGTATTGTGTTCCTTGGCGGGATGTGGTTCTGCTTTATGGCTCTCGAGGAGATCCTCGCCACTCTTAGCTACCTGCCGGAGTATCCAACATGCTCTGAGGCTATGGGTCGGTGTTGCATCCGGCGTGCGGTGAAGCTTACACGGCCCATTGAGCCATTCCTCCAATACGGTTCCACTCCCTGGGGCGGGTTTTGGTTTCTTGGGAATTGAGTTGGTCGACTTACGAGAGTTCGGCCGTTTAGTTCGGACAAAGGTTCCGGTGAGGGCCGTACTATTCCAAAATTCTGTTTGGGTTTTCCAGGCACTTTCCATCGCATAGTACTTTTGTACTATGGTTGTAAAGTGCACTATGTCACGGCGACTTATAGCATTAAGGAGTCCTTTGTTCGTGCAGTTCCTGCAGAAAAGAGAGACTACGTCCTCCTCGTGGCAGTCCTTGACCTTATTAAGAGCAAGGAGGAATCTGGCCCAGTAATGATGTACCGTCTCCTGGGGTTCCTGCCGGACACCGGAGAGACGGATCAAGTCCGAGCGGGCGTCGTTGGCTGAATCCGGATTTTGATCCGATCTGACGCCCGGGGGCACGGGAAGTGCCGAGCCTGACAGTTCGGGATCTGGGGTATTACCTAATCCCTTTGGCCCAGTGACCGATTCTAAGTCCGGGACCTGGGTCACGTATTCCTTTGGGTGGGTGTTCGGCTCACTGAGTTCTGTGATCCGGACATAATTCGTCCTCAAAGTTGAGGAGCAACCCACATGTGGTTCCTCCACTATCGCTATCTCATGGGTGGCCGGTGGGGATCTAATTCCCTCTGGTCGGGTTTAAGCCCAATCCGGTCAGAGTTCGTAACGACTCCCAAAGCGGCGATGCGATACAAGAGCTCGTTAAGAGTCGAGAGCTCCATTGGATCCATCTATTCGGCAAGCTCTGAATCAATGTGAAGGTTATGCTTGATGACCCGAGAGGCCATCGTCGGCGCAACAGCCGATGGGGCGGTCATAACGAAGCCGCCAAGTCGGAGAGTCTGGCCTACAACCAGTGCTCCCCCACGGGTGATGTCGTCCTTGACAACGAGACGAGCCATCGAGCCTTTGCAGCGGCGACACAGAGGAACTCTCAATGAAAGCACCAATGTCGGTGTCAAAACTGGCGGATCTCGGGTAGGGGGTCCCGATCTGTGCATCTTAGGCTGATGGTAATAGGAAGCAAGGGACACAATGTTTACCCAGGTTCGGGCCCTCTCGATGGAGGTAAAACCCTACTTCCTGCTTGATTAATATTGAAGAAATGTGGAATACAAGAGTAGATCTACCACGAGATCGTAGAGGCTAAACCCTAAGAGCTAGCCTATGATGGTATGATTGTAAATGTGATCGGCCTTCTAAGGACCGTGCTGTCCGGTTTATATAGACACCAGAGAGCTAGGGTTTACATGGAGTCAATTACAAGGAAGGAAACATAATATCCGGATCGCTAAGCTTGTCTTCCACGCAAAGGAGAGTCCCATCTGGACACGAGCCGAAGTCTTGAGTCTTGTATCTTGACGCTTCTATAGTCCGGACGATGAATATAGTCCGGCTATCCGGATACCCCCTTATCCAGGACTCCCTCAGTGACCTCAATACTATCATTTGACTGACTCCTTTGTGAGAAGGTTTAAATTTATATCTTCGCGCAATTCTCACAGTGTCCTGTTTGATCTTTATGATAAATCATATACCATGGACCTAGAAGATTTTACTACTGCTTGTAAACTCCCGCAATGAGGTAGTGTCAATGAACCTCGTAAATCTGAATATAAAGACTTTCTTGCTAGTATCACTGTGGGGGAATCTAGAGAAATAGCACAAGCTACCATATGGAGCATTCATTTTCCCGCTATACCTTATTTTGCTCTATTCATAGGTAGATGCATTAACGATAAAGATGAAGCTTGTCATATGTGTGTTCCGGATCTTTGTGTTCTCAAGAGTGCTGTATTAGGTGATAAACAATTTAACTTGGGGGCAATTGTTGCACATAGGCTGCATAATAATGGTTTAGATGGAAACTTGTTTGGAGGGATTTATGCGACCCGTGTGGCTAATTATCTTGTTATACCCACATATGAAAATGATAGGGAGTTTCCTCCCGCTTATTTAGATTACAATGCCATGGTTAATCATCATTTTCTTGAGAGGAATGAACAAATCCTCTAGTATCGACTAATCTTTGACAGACGTCGCGCTATCCACATTAATCTCCCTGCTCCTGCTTTCTTTGACTATGAGGCAAAAATAAGATATGTTATAACCAGGGAGGAGGCGAAAGAGTACGAGAGGAGGACGGAGGCAGCTCGCCTCCAAGCTGCAGTTCATGATGCAATGGCTGCTGCATCTCAGTACGACCCCAGTTACAACTTCGGATATCCGCCAGGTCATCCATGGGCATAGACCAACTTAGGCCAAAAGCCTAAGCTTGGGGGAGTACGTATTTCTCACCGACATTACATTCATGTTCACACACTCATCTTAGTTGTCGGTGCTCATACTTTTTCAGTGTACTATACACGCTAGTTTATTTGCTTTTTCTAGCTTTCTTCTTGTGTGTTTAAATAACTTTAAGAAAAAACAAAAAAATAGTTGTAGCTTTTAGCTAGTTTACTTTCCATGCTTGTAGTAGTAGTTAATTAAAAGAAAACCCAAAAAGATTTATCGTTCTTCTTTTTGCTTGTTGGGAGCTTTCCCGTGCAAATAGTTTTATTTCTTTTCTTTGGGGGTCGAGAGGAGAAGACCATGATGAAAATGTTGAGTGGCTCACATATGCATTATTGTTGATTTAACCAAGAGTCCATATTTCCTTGTCTTCTCCCTTGAATTAAATGCTTGCAGATTCGAGCTCAGTCCAATGCACGTGCACTATTATTATTATCCACACCGTTCGGTCGCGCGAGTGAAAGGCAATAATGACGATATATGATGAAATGATTGCGATGAGAGGAGTTGGTATGAACTCGACCTCTCTTGCTTTTGTAAATATGATTTGTTCATCGTTCCCGATTCAGCCTATTATGAATAAACATGTTTGCAATGACAATTAGAGATTATAGTTGCTTATGCCATGCTTAATTAGCTAGGAGCTTATAATGGTTTACCTTGCGTGCCAACATGCTATTAAAATGTTTGTGATGTGGTATGATAGGGTGGTATCCTCCTTTGAATGATTCGAGTGACTTGACTTGGCACATGTTCACGCATGTAGTTGAAAAAAAAATCAACATAGCCTTCACGATATTTATGTTCATCGTGGATTATATCCTACTCATGCTTGCACTCTGTGTTGATTAATTTTAATGCATGTTCATGACTGTTGTCGCTCTCTAAGTTGGTCGCTTCCCAGTATCTTTCTAGCCTTCACCTGCACTTAGCGGGAATACTGCTTGTGCATCCAAAATCCATAAACCCCAAAGTTATTCCATATGAGTCCACCATACCTTCCTATATGCGGTATCTACCTGTCGTTCCAAGTAAATTTTTATGTGCCAAAATCCAAACCTTCAAATGAAATTCTGTTTTGTATGCTCGAACAACTCATGTATCAACTAGGGCTGTCTGTATCTTCCATGTTAGGCGGGTTATTCTCAAGAGGAGTGGACTCCGCTCCTCATTCACGAGAAAATGGATGGTCACCGGGATGCCCAGTCCCATGCTCAAATCAAATAAAAATAATTACAAACAAAACTCCCCTAGGATTGTTGCTAGTTGGAGGCACCCGTTGTTTCGGGCAAGCCATGGATTGATGCTTGTTGGTGGTGGGGGCGTATAAACTTTACCATTCTGTTTGGGAACCGCCTATAATGTGTGTAGCATGGAAGATATCGAGATCTCTCAGTTGTTATGTTGACAGTGAAAGTATACCGCTCAAAATGTTATTTATCTCTATTTCTAAATCGAGCTCTGGCACCTCTACAAATCCCTGCTTCCCTCTGCGAAGGGCTTATCTATTTACTTTTATGTTGATTCATCACCCTCTTATTAAAAAGCACCCGCGGGAGAGCACCGCTGTCATTTGCATGCATTACTATTATTTTATATTGGGTATGACTGGATCTCTTTTACCATGAATTACAATGTTTAGTCAGTCCTTGATCTTTAAAGGTGCTCTGCATTTATGATTTGCGGTCTTAGAAAGGGCTAGCTAGATACCATCTTGTCATATCATATTATGATTGTTTTGAGAAAGTGTTGTCATCCGAGTTTTATTATTATTGCTCGCTAGTTGATTATGCCATTGATATGAGTAAACATGAGACCTAAGTGTTATTTTGAATATGGTTAGTTCATAATCGTTGCTGAAAACTTGAATGCTGGCTTTACATATTTGAAACAACAAGAGCAATCAGAGTTTGTAAATTTTTTTCTTTGTCACATTCAGTTTATCAACTGAATTGCTTCAGGACAAGCAAAGGTTTAAGCTTGGGGGAGTTGATACGTCTCCATCGTATCTACTTTTCCAAACACTTGTGCCCTTGTTTTGGACTCTAACTTGCATGATTTGAATGGAACTAACACGGACTGACGCTGTTTTCAGTAGAACTGCCATGGTGTTATTTTTGTGCAGAAATAAAAGTTCTCGGAATGACCTGAAAAATCCATGGAGCAACTTTTTGGAGTAAATAAAAAATATTGGCAAAAGAATCAACACCAGGGGGCCCACACCCTGTCCACGAGGGTGGGGGGTGCCCCCCCTAGGGCGTGCCCCCTGCCTCGTGGGCCCGCTGGAGCTCCACCGACCTCAACTCCAACTCCATTTATTTGTGTTCGCAGAGAAAAAAGTCAGAGAGAAAGATTCATCGCGTTTTACGATATGGAGCCACCACCAAGCCCTAAACTCTCTCAGGAGGGCTGATCTGGAGTCCGTTTGGGGCTCTGGAGAGGGGGGGGGGGGTTCGTCGTCGTCATCATCATCAACCGTCCTCCATCACCTATTTCATGATTCTCACCGCTGTGTGTGAGTAATTCCATCATAGGCTTGCTGGACGGGATGGGTTGGATGAGATTTACCATGTAATCATGTTAGTTTTGTTAGGGTTTGATCCCTAGTATCCACTATGTTCTGAGATTGATGTTGCTATGACTTTGCTATGCTTAATGCTTGTCACTAGGGCCCGAGTGCCATGATTTCAGATCTGAACCTATTATGTTTTCATGAATATATTTGAGTCTTGATCCTATCTTGCAAGTCTATAGTCACCTATTATATGTTATGATCCGACAACCCCGAAGTGACAATAATCAGGATACTTCTCGGTGATGATCGTAGTTTGAGGAGTTCATGTATTCACTAAGTGCTAATGCTTTGGTCTGGTACTCTATTAAAAGGAGGTCTTAATATCCCTTAGTTTCCATTAGGACCCCGCTGCCACGGGAGGGTAGGACAAAAGATGTCATGCAAGTTCTTTTCCATAAGCACGTATGACTATATTCGAAATACATGCCTACATTACATTGATGAAGTGGAGCTAGTTCTATGTCACCCTATGTTATAACTATTACATGATGAACCGCATCTAACATAATTATCCATCACGGATCCAATGCCTACGAGATAATCACATATTGTGCTTTGCTTATTTACTTTACCGCTGCTACTGTTACAATTACTACAAAACTGCTACTGTTACTTCTGCTATTGTTACCATTACTTCCATACTACTTTGCTACTAAATACTTTGCTGCAGATACTAAGTTATCTAGGTGTGGTTGAACTGACAACTCAACTGCTAATACTTGAGAATATTCTTTGGCTCCCCTTGTGTCGAATCAATAAATTTGGGTTGAATACTCTACCCTCGAAAACTGTTGCAATCCCCTATACTTGTGGGTTATCAGGGACCAAAATGCGGAGGTAAATAATGAACCTCGGTCTGAAATGATTGTTTTTGGCACTCCATGCAGACTGATAATTTGACATACGTACAATTGTGCGAGTTGATCAGCACAGAGGGTGGTGGGAATGGGAATAAAGTGAGCCACTTTTGTCAAGGTGTCCACTATGACCCATATAACATCATTGCCCCGTTGAGTCTTGGGTAGACTGGTGATAAAGTCCATGCAGACATCGTCCCATTTCCATTGTGAGACGGGTAGAGGTTGGAGAAGTCCGTCGGGTTTCTAGTGTTCCGCCTTTACTTTGTTGCAGATGTCACAACAGGTGACAAAATATGTGATGTCTCTTTTCATTCCATCCCACCAAAATATCTGTCAAAGATCTTCGTACATTTTGGTGTTGCCTGGGTGTATCGAATATGAGGATTCGTTTGCTTCTGCCAAAATTTTCTTCCTCAAATCTGCTTGCTCAGGTACGCATATCCTTCCTTGGAACCTGAGTGTACCCAGCGCATCCTTTGAGAAATACTGAGGCTGGCCTTGGAGATATCTTTGTAGACGTTTGTCGTTAGTCTATGCTATGTGGATCTCCTCTTCTAGAGTAGGAGTTACTTCCAGAATATTCGCAAGGCTGGCATTTACCATTATCAAGTTTAGATGAGCGATCTCTTCACTACAAAAAAAATACACTTCCGTGATGATACGTGTTTGTCACAGTAGGTCACATTTTCTGTCATGCATGTACATCCATCACGATTTTATGACAGAATCGAGATAGTCATACCTGTGCTATCGTAAAAGTGTTCCATGACATTACCAAATTATCATCACGGAAGTGGCCACTTCCATGACGATAATTCCCGCGTCATAGAAGTGCTTTCGTCAAGGGTGATCGACACGTGGCATTCACCGTAACGGAACACCGTTAAGCTATCGGGTCCGTTTTTGGATCCGATAACCCGTTAATAGCCCTGACCAATGGGGATTTTCCACATGTAAAATCATCATTGGCTGGAGTAAACACGTGTCATCTCACCGTTGGGACATATGTCATCCACTCATTCGACCGAAGGTGCCTATGATACGTCGACACGTGGCACGGACCAACAGAGGCCCATTCCTGTGAAGAGGCCGGCCCGTTTGACTTGGTCAAAAGGTGGCGGGCCAGCCCATGGAAAGCCTGTTAACAACCTGTTCGCATATAGCCCATTTACAGCCCGCAAACACAGGGCCCGTTAAGGCCTATCTGTGCCGTCGAATATGATTCCAGCCTGTTTTAACTTCTGACCCATGTATGGCCCATGACGTCTTTCGGCCCGTATGAGGCTGATACGTCTCCAACGTATCTATAATTCTTGATTGCTCCATGCTACTTTATCTACTATTTTGGACTATATTGGGATTTATTTTCCATTTTTATATTATTTTTGGGACTAACCTATTAACCGGAGGCCCAGCCCAGAATTGTTGTTTTTTGCCTATTTCAGTATTTTGAAGAAACAGAATATCAAACGGAGTCCAAATGGAATGAAACCTTCGGGAACGTGATTTTCTCCCTGAACGTGATCCAGGATACTTGGACCCTGCTCCAAGGAACAAAACAGGCGGTCACGAGGGTCAGGGGCGGCCCCCCTAGGGCGCGCCCCCTGCCTCGTGGCCCCCTGTTGCTCCACCGATGTACTCCTTCCTCCTATATATACCTACATACCCGCGACAGATCAAATACGGAGCCAAAAACCTAATTCCACCGCCGCAACTTTCTGTATCCACGAGATCCCATCTTGGGGCCCGTTCCGGAGCTCCGCCGGAGGGGGCATCTACCACGGAGGGCTTCTACATCAACACCATAGCCTCTCCGATGAAGTGTGAGTAGCTTACTTTAGACCTTCAGGTCCATAGCTAGTAGCTAGATGGCTTCTTCTCTCTTTTTGGATCTCAATACAATGTTCTCCCCCACTCTTGTGGAGATCTATTCGATGTAATCTTCTTTTTGCGGTGTGTTTGTTGAGACCGATGAATTTTGGATTTATGATCCAGCTTATCTATGAATAATATTTGAATCTACTCTGAATTCTTTTATGTATGATTGAGTTATCTTTGCAAGTCTCTTCACATTATCCGTTTGGTTTGGCGAACTAGATTGGTAGTTCTTGCAATGGGAGAAGTGTTTAGCTTTGGGTTCAATCTTGCGGTGTCCTTACCCAGTGACAGAAAGGGTTGCAAGGAATGTATTGTATTGTTGCCATCGAGGATAACAAGATGGTTTTTTTATCATATTGCATGAATTTATCCCTCTACATCATGTCATCTTGCTTAAGGCGTTACTCTGTTTTTAACTTAATACTCTAGATGCATTTTGGATAGCGGTCGATGAGTGTAGTAATAGTAGTAGATGCAGAATCGTTTCGATCTACTTGTCTCGGACGTGATGCATGTACACATGATCATACCTAGATATACTCATAATTATTCGCTTTTCTATCAATTGCTCAACAGCAATTTGTTCACCCATCGTAGAATACTTATGCTCTTGAGAGATGCCACTAGTGAAACATATGGCCCCCAAAAATATTACTTTATTACTTGCTTTGCTTTTTACTTTGCCTTTTACTTTTCACTTTGCATGTCTATATCAAAAATACCAAAAATATTATTTATCATCTCTATTAGATCTCACCCTCGTAAGTGACCGTGAAGGGATTGACAACCCCTAATCGCGTTGGTTGCGAGTTGCTATCATTTTGTGTAGGTACGTGGGACTCGTGCGTGATCTCCTACTGGATTGATACCTTGGTTCTCAAAAACTGAGGGAAATACTTATGCTACTTTACTGCATTATTCTCTCCTCTTCGGGGAAATCCAACGCAGTGCTCAAGAGGTAGCAAGAAGAATTTCCGGCGCCGCTGCCGGGGAGTTTGCGCAAAAGTCAACCATATCAAGTACCCAGCACAATCCCTATCTCTCGCATTATAGTATTTGCCTCTCGTTTTCCTCTCCCCCACTTCACCCTTGCCGTTTTATCCGCCCTCTCTTTTTCGTCCGCCTTCTCCCAGTATGTATCTTTGTTTGTGTTTCCCTATGCCTTCTATATGCTTGCATCTTTGCTTGCTAAAAATCTATTGATATGGATCCACTTAAAGTGTTCTACTTGGATCATCTTCGATCCTTATGTGCTTGTGCCGAAACCCCAACTAGCCTAGTTGATGGGAAATCTTTAGATGAGCATGCTCATTTTGTGCGTCATCATTTATCTGAAAAAGGGAGACTCTTACGGTATCATATAAATAGTTTGCTATGCTATGCTTGGAATCTTTGTGAAATGTGTGATTTTACTTGTTGCTCTAAGAACCCTAAAAAACACCTTCCCTACCTATGTGAGTTCAATGATAATGAAATCTTATCTTCTTATGCAAAGGGTGTTTATAGTTACTATGATACCGAACAAATTGAAGAATTTTTCATTTTTAAGGGTGCTCATGAAGTTGCTTCTTTGATTGAAAAGTATGATTTTACTCTCAACAAATCTGAAAATTCCGTCATACTTAAATATTGCAATGAAAACCTTGCTCATAATGTCTATGTCCAAGAATTTATTGAAAGAATGACCGTTGCTTTGGAAGAAAATAATGATATGCATGAATCTATAGATAATGATGATTCCGATGATTTGACTGAAATATCCCTTGATGAACATGATGCTTACTATCCTTGTGGCCATGATGCCAATATTTATGAAGATGAATTTGCTTTAGTTCCTTATGTTAAACATGAGATCGTTGCTATTGCACCCATACTTGGTAGTTCCTTCGATGAAAACCTTGATTGCAATAATTTTACTATTAGTTCTCTTGATGTCAATTGTGCTAATAATATGCAAAACCATAAGCTTGGGGATGCTAGTTTTGTTATGTTTACTACTTGTTGCAATGATCATGATTGGGGTGATTCTTCTTATGTTCTTGAAAATTTATTTAAGCCCCATGACGAATATGAGATTGATAATAGTGTTTTCAATATTAAAAGTGGGTTTGGAAGAGTGTCAACTTTAGACCCCACATATTTGGATAATGTTCAATCTTATGAAATTTTTGATAAGAGTGGGTTTGGAGAGATCATGACTTTAGTTAATGTTAATCCCACTATTTCAGAAGAGTGTCAACTTTGCATGCATGTGGATCGTGTTGAAAATATTTTATGTGACAGCTATTTTGTTGAATTTGCTTATGATCCCGCATGTAATTATCATGAGAGAGGAAAATATGGTCGTAGAAATTTTCATGATAATAAATTACCTCTCGTTATGTTGAGATTGCTATTGTTTCTTTCCGCCTCCTTGCATATGCTAGTTTTTTCTTGCCTTGATAATTTGTTTGCCTATAACATTCCTATGCATAGGAAGTATGTTAGACTTATATGTGTTTATCACGTGTTTTATGATTCTCTCTTTGTGCTTCAATTCTTGTCTTTCTTGTGAGCATCATTGAAATATCTATGCCTAGCTAGGGGCGTTAAACGATAGCGCTTGTTGGGAGGCAACCCAATATTATTTTTTGTTTTTTTGTTTTTGGTTCTGTTAGGAATAAATAATCCATCTAGCCTCTGGTTAGATGTGGTTTTATGTTTTAATTAGTGTTTGTGCCAAGTAGAACCTATAGGATAAGCTATGATGATAGTTGATTTGATTCTGCTGAAAAACAGAAACTTTGCACTCGCGAGAAAAAATTCAATAAATCACAGAAACGTGCTTTTGCATTGTTTCTTTTTGCTGCTGATCAATAAACAAATTTTCCAGTACGTCCTATTTTTGTATAATTTGTAGAGTTTCAGAAGTTTGCGTTAGTTACAGATTGCTACAGACTGTTATGCTTTTGACAGATTCTGTTTTTCATGTGTTGTTTGCTTATTTCAATGCATCTATGGATAATAAATTAGTTTATAAACCATAAGGAAGTTGGAATACAGTAGTTTTAACACCAATATAAATAAAGAATGAGTTCATTACAGTACCTTAAAGTAGTCTTTTTTTTCTTTCACCAACGGAGCTCACGAGATTTCTATTAAGTTTTGTGTTGTGAAGTTTTCAAGTTTTGGGTGAATTATTTTGATGGATTATGGAACAAAGAGTAGCAAGAGCCTAAGCTTGGGGATGCCCATGGCACCCCCGAGATAATCCAAGGACACCAAAAAGTCAAAGCTTGGGGATGCCCCAGAAGGCATCCCCTCTTTCGTCTACTTCCATCGGTAATTTACTTGGAGCTATATTTTCATTCACCACATGTTATGTGTTTTGCTTGGAGCGTCTTGTATTATTTGCGTCTTTGATTGTTAGTTTACCACAATCATCCTTGATGTACACACCTTTTGAGAGAGCCATACATGATTTGGAATTTGCAAGAATACTCTAGGTGCTTCACTTATATCTTTTGAGCTTGATAGTTTTGCTCATAGTGCTTCACTTATACCTTTTTGAGCGTGATGATTTTTGCTCTAGTGCTTCACTTAGATCTTTTAGAGCATGGTGGTGGATTTGTTTTAAAGAAACTATTGATCTCTCATGCCTCACTTATATTATTTTGAGAGTTGTTAATAGCATGGTAATTTGCTTAAAGATAATATACTTGGTATTCAAGATATGTGAAACTTTATTTTGATTGCGTTGAATACTAAGATAAGTTGGATGCTTGATAATTGTTTTGAGATATGGAGGTGATAATATCAAAGCAATGCTAGTTGGGGTGATTATGAATTTAAAGAATGCTTGTGTTGAAGATTGTGATTCCCATAGCATGCACGTATGGTGAACCGCTTTGTGATGAAGTTGGAGCACAATTTTATTTATTGATTGTCTTCCTTGTGAGTGGCGGTCGGGGATGAGCTATGGTCTTTTCCTACCAATCTACCCCCCTAGGAGCATGTGTGTAGTGCTTTGGTTTTTGATGACTTCTAAATTTTTGCAACAAGTGCATGAGTTCTTTTGATTAATGTTGAGTCCATGGATTATACGCACTCTCACCCTTCCACCATTGCTAGCCTCTCTAATACCGCGCACTTTTTGCCGGTATCATACACCCACCATATACCTTCCTCAAAACAGCCACCATATACCTACCTATCATGGCATTTCCATAGCCATTCCGAGATATATTGCCATGCAACTTTCCACCGTTCCATTCATATGACATACATTACTTTTGTCATATTGCTTTTTGCATGAACATGTAGTTGACATTGTATTTGTGGCAAGGCCACCTTCATAATTTTCATACATGTCGCTCTTGATTCATTGCATATCCCGGTACATCACCAGAGGCATTCATATAGAGTCATATTTTTTTCTAAGTATTGAGTTGTAATTGTTGAGTTGTAAGAAAAATAAAAGTGTGATGATCATCATTATTAGAGCATTGTCCTAGTGAGGAAAGGATGATGGAGACTATGATTCCCCCATAAGTCGGGATGAGACTCCGGACAAAAAAAAAAGAGTGGCCATAAAAAAAGGAGAAAAGGCCCAAATAAAAAAATATGAGAGAAAAAGAGAGAAGGGACAATGCTACTATCCTTTTACCACACTTGTGCTTCAAAGTAGCACCATGATCTTCATGATAGAGAGTCACATATGTTGTCACTTTCATATACTAGTGGGAATTTTTCATTATAGGACCTGGCTTGTATATTCCAATGATGGGCTTCCTCAAAAGTGCCCTAGGTCTTCGTGAGCAAGCAAGTTGGATGCACACCCACTTAGTTTCTTCGGTTGATCTTTGATATATTTATAGCTCTAGTGCATCCGTTGCATGGCAATCCCTACTCACTCACATTGATATCTATTAATGGGCATCTCCATAGCCCGCTGATATGCCTAGTTGATGTCAGACTATCTTCTCCTTTTTTGTCTTCTCCACAACCACCATTCTATTCCACCTATAGTGCTATGTCCATGGCTCACGCTCATGTATTGCGTGAAAGTTGAAAAAGTTTGAGATTACTAAAGTATGAAACAATTGCTTGGCTTATCATCGGGGTTGTGCATGATTAAATACTTTGTGTGATGAAGATAGAGCTTAGCCAGACTATATGATTTTGTAGGGATAACTTTCTTTAGCCATGCTATGTTGAGATGACATGATTGCTTTGATTAGTATGCTTGAAGTATTATTACTTTTATGTCAATATGAACTTTTGTCTTGAATCTTTCGGATCTGAATATTCATACCACAATTAAGAAGATTTACATTGAAATTATGCCAAAGTATCACTCCGCATCAAAAATTCTTTTTTATCATTTACCTACTCGAGGACGAGCAGGTATTAAGCTTGGGGATGCTTGATACGTCTCCAACGTATCTATAATTTTTGATTGCTCCATGCTACTTTATCTACTGTTTTGGACTATATTGGGCTTTATTTTCCATTTTTATATTATTTTTGGGACTAACTTATTAACCGGAGGCCCGGCCCAAAATTGTTGTTTTTTTGCCTATTTCAGTATTTCGAAGAAACAGAATATCAAACGGAGTCCAAACGGAATGAAACCTTTGGGAACGTGATTTTCTCACCGAACGTGATCCAGGAGACTTGGACCCTGCTCCAAGGAACAAAAGAGGCAGTCACGAGGGTGGGGGGCGCGCCCCCTGCCTCGTGGGCCCCCTGTTGCTCCACCGACGTACTCCTTCCTCCTCTATATACCTACGTACCCCCGAAAGATCAAATACGGAGCTAAAAACCTAATTCCACCACCGCAACTTTCTGTATCCACGAGATCCCATCTTGGGGCCTGTTCCGGAGCTCCGCCGGAGGGGCCATCTACCACGGAGGGCTTCTACATCAACACCATAGCCTCTCCGATGAAGTGTGAGTAGTTTACTTCAGACCTTCGGGTCCATAGCTAGTAGCTAGATGGCTTGTTCTCTCTTTTTGGATGTCAATACAATGTTGTCCCCCTCTCTTCTAGAGATCTATTCGATGTAATCTTCTTTTTGCGGTGTGTTTGTTGAGACCGATGAATTGTGGGTTTATGATCCAGCTTATCTATGAATAATATTTGAATCTTCTCTGAATTCTTTTATGTATGATTGAGTTATATTTGCAAGTCTCTTCGAATTATCCGTTTGGTTTGGCCAACTAGATTGGTAGTTCTTGCAATGGGAGAAGTGTTTAGCTTTGGGTTCAATCTTGCGGTGTCCTTACCCAGTGACAGAAAGGGTTGCAAGGCACATATTGTATTGTTGCCATCGATGATAACAAGATGGGGTTTTTATCATATTGCATGAATTTAACCCTCTACATCGTGTCATCTTGCTTAAGGGGTTACTCTGTTTTTAACTTAATACTCTTGATGCATGTTGGATAGCGGTCGATGAGTGTAGTAATAGTAGTAGATGCAGAATCGTTTCGATCTACTTGTCTCGGATGTGATGCCTGTACACATGATCATACCTAGATATACTCATAATTATTCGCTTTTCTATCAATTGCTCAACAGTAATTTGTTCACCCACTGTAGAATACTTATGCTCTTGAGAGAAGCCACTAGTGAAACCTATGGCCCCCACGTCTATTCTCATCATATCAATCTCCATTACTTTATTACTTGCTTTGTTTTACTTTGCCTTTTACTTTTCACTTTGCATCTCTATATCAAAAATACCAAAAATATTATTTATCATCTCTATCAGATCTCACCCTCGTAAGTGACCGTGAAGGGATTGACAACCCCTAATTGCGTTGGTTGCGAGTAGCTATCGTTTTGTGTAGGTACGAGGGACTCGTGCGTGATCTCCTACTGGATTGATACCTTGGTTCTCAAAAACTAAGGGAAATACTTACGCTACTTTACTGCATTATCCTCTCCTCTTCGGAGAAATCCAACGCAGTGCTCAAGTGGTAGCAGAGGCCCTTTGTAACTCTTGGCCCATTAATGGCCCGTGCTGAAACTGGCCAGTAATGAACAGTGTATCACTTTATACCCATTAACGACCCATTATTCCATTGGGCCATTTCTAGCCACAGTTATCTTTCGGCCTTCTCAGGGCCCATTTATTCTTGGGCTCATTTCCAGCATTCGGTTACTTACGGCCCGTTACTTTCATTTTCTACTTGTGGGCCAAATTCAGCCCGTTGTTACAGTCGGCCCGTTTGTGGCCCGTTAATATGATGGGCCGTTTTCATAGCGTCATCAAATACGACCTATTAACAACGGCCCATTTTGGTCGACCCATGAACGGACGATTCCAACTCTAGCCCGTTTACGGCCATAATGCGGTCTGTTATTGGCCCTTATTTGGCCGATCGATCGTCTGGCCCATATAAGGCCCATTGATGATACGGCCCATAGAAGGCCCATTGTGTCTACGGCCCGTAGAAGGCCCATTGTTTCTATGACCCGTAGAAGGCCCATTGTTTCTACGATCGGTAGGAGGCCCAGTGTCACTATAGTAAATGTAGCCCATGGTTATTGTGGCCTAGTTTTAAAAAATAGGTTATTGCGGCAACTAGCAAACTGTGGAAAAAGAACTGCACTGACTACAAGCAAACAAATAAACAAGACAACAAGGAAATAAATAAGCAAGCAACTTATGCTAGGCTATCATGGCTATTACACATATTACATCCACTGGGCATCAAAGTTCGCCACCAGTGCAAAACAAGTCCAGAACTGAAACCACTTTAGAAGAGCTCAAGAAACAATATCCTGGGTACCCATAATGCTGTCAAGATGCTTAGCAAGCTTATTAACTTTCTCTTGTTTGGCGCTTAAATCCTCCAGCGCTTGCTGTTGCACAAGAAAGTACGCATCTGAATTCTGCAGGGACTTCCTCAGTCCTTCGGCTTCTTGCCGTAGCACAACTAACTGATGCCTTTCAGCTTGTAGCTGAGACTAAAGAAGCCGAAGTGATTCAGGCAGCAAGTTCGAAGAGCTTGTGCCAGCGGTACCAGCCAGTAACTCGAACACTACATCAACGCAGGACTGTGGGGTTTTCTCACTGTCTACAAGATCGTTTTTATCACCTTTCTTGGAGACCAACAGGGTTGTCTTACTATCTTGGACCTTATCTGCATTACTTTCTCTACCATTGCATAGTGGGGTGCTCTTCTCCAATATTATGTTTGCATACTACAAGAGAAACAAGCAGGCACATCACATGTTTAGCTTGTAGTATACGGAACTCATTTTGGTAAACTGGTTCAGTAGTAAGGAGGAAAGGATAATGATACGTCTCCAGCGTATCTATAATTTTTGATTGCTCCATGCTACTTTATCCACTGTTTTGGACTATATTGGGCTTTATTTTCCACTTTTATATTACTTTTGGGACTAACCTATTAACCGGAGGCCCAAACCAGAATTGTTGTTTTTTTTGCCTTTTTCAGTATTTCGAAGAAACAGAATATCAAACAGAGTCCAAACGGAATGAAACCTTCGGGATTGTGATTTTCCAACCGAACGTGATCCAGGAGACTTGGACCCTACTCCAAGAAGTTTCCGAGGAGGTCACGAGGGTGGAGGGCGCGCCCTCCCCCCTGGGCGCGCCCCCCTACCTCGTGGGCCCCTCGGAGCTCCACCGACGTACTCCTTCCTTCTATATATACCTACATATCCCCGAACGATCAAAACAGGAGCCAAAAACCTAATTCCACTGCCGCAACCTTCTGTATCCACGAGATCCCATATTGGGGCCTGTTCCGGAGCTCCGCCGGAGGGGGCATCCACCACGGAGGGCTTCTACATCATCACCATAGCCCCTCCGATGAAGTGTGAGTACTTTACTTCAGACCTTCGGGTCCATAGCTAGTAGCTAGATGGCTTCTTCTCTCTTTTTGGATCTCAATACAATGTTCTCCCCCTCTCTTGTGGAGATCTATTCGATGTAATCTTCTTTTTGTGGTGTGTTTGTTGAGACCGATGAATTGTGGGTTTATGATCCAGTATTATCTATGGAAAATATTTGATTATTCTCTGAATTCTTTTATGTATGATTGAGTTATCTTTGCAAGTATCTTCGAATTATCTTTTTTTGTTTGGCCAACTAGATTGGTAGTTATTGCAATGGGAGAAGTTCTTAGCTTTGGGTTCAATCTTGTGGTGTCCTTACTCAGTGACAGAAAGAGTTGCAAGGCACGTATTGTATTGTTGCCATCGAGGATAACAAGATGGGGTTTTTAACATATTGCATGAATTTATCCCTCTACATCATGTCATCTTGCTTACGGCGTTACTCTGTTTTTTACTTAATACTCTAGATGCATGCTGCATAGTGGTTGATGAGTGGAGTAATAGTAGTAGATGCAGAATCGTTTCGATCTACTTGTTTTGGACGTGATGCCTATATACATGATCATCACCTAGATATACTCATAACTATGCTCAATTCTGTCAATTGCTCAACAGTAATTTGCTCACCCACCGTAGAATACTTATGCTCTTGAGAGAAGCCAGTAGTGAAACCTATGGCCCCCGGGTCTATTCTCATGATATCAATCCATATCACTTTATTTACTTGCTTTGTTTTACTTTGCCTTTTACTTTTTACTTTGCATCTATCTATCAAAAATACCAAAAATATTATCTCTATTAGATCTCACGCTTGTAAGTGACCGTGAAGGGATTGACAACCCCTAAGCGTTGGTTGCGAGTTGCTATCGTTTTGTGTAGGTACGAGGGACTTGTGCGTGGTCTCCTACTTGATTGATACCTTGGTTCTCAAAACTTACACTACTTTACTGCATCATCCTCTCCTCTTCCGGGAAATCCAACGCAGTGCTCAAGAGGTAGCAAGAAGAATTTTTGGCGCCGTTGCCGGGGAGGCTCACACAAGCAAGTCAACCATACCAAGTACCCATCGCAATCCCTATCTCTCGCATTACATTATTTGCCATTTGCCTCTCATTTTCCTCTCCCCCACTTCACCCTTGCCGTTTTATTTGCGCTCTCTTTCCCAATCTCCTCCTCTCTGTCTCATTTGCCTTTTTCCCTTTGCCTTCCTGCTTGCTCTTGTGTTAGTTTGTCTTTTTGTTGCAATGGCTCTACCTAGATTTGGTGACCTTGACCTTAAAAGGCTAGAGGAGATCGAAAGCAATGTTAGAAATTTTATGGTTTTACAATTTGAGCACAATAATTTCTTTAGAAATGAACTTAAGGAACAGAAAAGTTTTATGAGATTTATGAATAAAGAACTCGATGATATGTCTAAAGAATTTGATGGTATAAGGGCTCAAATTGCTCGTCTTGAAAAGATGACCGCTGAAATTTCGGATATGCAAGCTACCTAAGTCAATAAGATGGCCGCTAAACCAAATACCTATGAAAATCAAGATGGAGATCTGAAAGTTATTGATGTGTCCCCCCATTAAATCTTTGTTTTGCAATATGAATCTTGATGAATTTGAAGATTATCTTCCTTTACCTAGAAGGCATTCTAAGAATTCGGAGTTTCTAGATCTTGATGATAAAATTGATGAAAGTGGCATTGAAAGAAATAAAATTCTTGATGTTGCTAAACCCACTATTTTGGATCTCAAGGAATTTAATTACGAAAATTTCTCTTTGATTGGTTGTATTTCCTTGTTGCAATCCGTGCTAGATTCTTCTCATGCTTATAGTCAAAATAAGGCCTTTACCGAACATATTGTTGATGCTTTGATGCAATCTTATGAAGAAAAACTTGAGTTGAAAGTTTCTGTCCCTAGAAAAATCTATGATGAGTGGGAACCTACTATTAAAATTCAAATTAAAGATTTTGAGTTTTATGCTTTGTGTGATTTGGGTGCTAGTGTCTCTACTATCCCCAAAACCGTATGTGATTTGCTATATTTCTGTGATTTTGATGATTGCTCCCTAAACTTGCATCTTGCGGATTCCACTATTAAAAAGCCTATGGGAAGAATTAATGATGTTCTTATTGTTGCAAATAGGAATTATGTGCCCGTAGATTTTATAGTTCTTGATATAGATTGCAATCCTTCATGTCCTATTATTCTTGGTAGACCTTTCCTTAGAACGATTGGTGCAATTATTGATATGAAGGAAGGGAATATTAGATTCCAATTTCCCTTAAAGAAGGGTATGGAACACTTACCTAGAAATAAAATAAAATTACCATATGAATGTATCATGAGAGCCACTTATGGATTGCCTACCAAAGATGGCAAAACCTAGATCTATCCTTGCTTTTATGCCTAGCTAGGGGCGTTAAACGATAGCGCTTGTTGGGAGGCAACCCAATTTTATTTTGTTTTTTTGTTTTTGCTTCTGTTTAGGAATAAATAATCCATCTACCTTCTGTTTGGATGTGGTTTTATGTTTTAATTAGTGTTTGTGCCAAGTAGGACCTATAGGATAACCTACGATGATAGTTGATTTGATTCTGCTGAAAAACAGAAACTTTGCACTCACGAGAAAAAATTCAATAAATCACAGGAACGTACTTTTGCGTTGATTCTTTCTGCTGCTGATCAATAAACAAATTTTCCAGGACTTCCTATTTTGGTAGAATTTTTTTCAGTTCCATAAGTTTGTGTTACTTACAGATTGCTACAGACTGTTCTATTTTTGTCAGATTCTGTTTTTCGTGTGTTGTTTGCTTATTTTGATGAATCTATGGCTAGTAAATTAGTTTATAAACCATAGAGAAGTTGGAATACAGTAGGTTTAACACCAATATAAATAAAGAATTAGTTCATTACAGTACCTTGAAGTAGTCTTTTGTTTTATTTCTCTAACGGAGCTCACGAGATTTCTGTTGAGTTTTGTGTTGTGAAGTTTTCAAGTTTTGGGTGAATTCTTTTGATGGATTATGGAACAAGGAGTGGTAAGAGCCTAAGCTTGGGGATTCCCATGGCACCCCCAAGATAATCCAAGGACACCAAAAATTCAAAGATTGGGGATGCCCCGGAAGGCATCCCCTCTTTCGTCCACTTCCATCGGTAATTTACTTGGAGCTATATTTTTATTCACCAACATGATATGTGTTTTGCTTGGAGCGTCTTGTATCATTTGTGTCTTTGCTTGTTAGTTTATCACAATTATCCTTGCTGTACACACCTTTTGAGAGAGCCATACATGAATTGGAATTTGTTAGAATACTCTATGTGCTTCACTTATATCTTTTGAGCTTGATAGTTTTGCTCATTGTGCTTCACTTATATCTTTTGAGCGTGATAATTTTTTGCTCTAGTACTTCACTTAGATCATTTAGAGCACGGTGGTGGATTTGTTTTAAAGAAACTATTTGATCTCTCATGCTTCACTTAGATTATTTTGAGAGTCGTTAATAGCATGGTAATTTGCTTAATGTTAATATACTTGGTGTTCAAGATATGTGAAACTTTCTTTTGAGTGAATTGAATACTAAGATAAGTTTGATTCTTGATAATTGTTTTGAGATATGGAGGTGATAATATCAAAGTCGTGCTAGTTGGGTGATTAAGAATTTTAGAAATACTTGTGTTGAAGTTTGCAAGTCCCGTAGCATGCACGTATGGTTAAAGTTGTGTAACAAATTTGAAACATGAAGTGTACCTGGCTTGTGCATCCTTAAGAGTAGCGGTCGGGGACGAGCGATGGTATTTTCCTACCAATCTATCCCCCTAGGAGCATGTGTGTAGTACTTGATTTTTGATGACTTATAAATTTTTGCAATAAGTATATGAGTTCTTTTGACTAATGTTGAGTCCATGGATTATACACACTCTCACCTTTCCACCTTTGCTAGCCTCTTCGGTACCGTGCATTGCCCTTTCTCACCTTGAGAGTTGGCGCAAACTTCGCCGGTGCATCCAAACCCCGTGATACGATACGCTCTATCACACATAAACATCCTTATATCTTCCTCAAAACAGCCACCATACCTACCTATTATGGTATTTCCATAGCCATTCCGAGATATATTGCCATGCAACTTCCATCATCGTCATCATGACATACATTACTTTTGTCATATTGCCATTGCATGATCATGTAGTTGACATCGTATTTGTGGCAAAGCCACCATGCATTATTTTTCATACATGTCACTCTTGATTCATTGCACCATCCCGGTACACTACCGGAGGCATTCATATAGAGTCATATCTTGTTCTAAGTTTCGAGTTGTAATCCTTGTGTTGTAATCAATAGAAGTGTGATGATCATCATTATTAGAGCATTGCCCAAAAAAAGAGAAAGGCCAAAAAGAAAAAAGAAAGGCCCAAAAAAAAGGGCAATGCTACTATCTCTTTTTCCACACTTGTGCTTCAAAGTAGCACCTTGTTCTTCATGTAGTCAGTCTCATATATTGTGCTTCAAAGTAGAACCTTGTTCTTCATGTAGTGAGTCTCATATATTGTGCTTCAAATTAGCACCTTGTTCTTCATGTAGTGAGTCTCATAAGTTGTCCTTTTTATACTAGTGGGAATTTTTCATTATAGAACTTGGCTTGTATATTCCTACGATGGGCTTCCTCAAATGCCCTAGGTCTTCGTGAGCAAGGAAGTTGGATGCACACCCACTAGTTTTCTTTTGTTGAGCATTCATAGCTCTAGTGCATCCGTTGCATGGCAATCCCTACTCCTCATGTTGACATCAATTGATGGGCATCTCCAGAGCCCGTTGATTAGCCTCGTCAATGTGAGACTTTCTCCTTTTTTGTCTTCTCCACACAATCCCCATCATCATATTCTATTCCACCCATAGTGCTATATCCATGGCTCATACTCATGTATTGCGTGAAAGTTGAAAAGGTTTGAGATTATTTAAGTATGAAACAATTGCTTGGCTTGTCATCGGGGGTATAGAAGTTGGGAACATCTTTGTGTGACGAAAATGAAGCATAGCCTAACTATATGATTTTGTAGGGGTGAACTTTCTTTTGCCAGTTATTTTCAGAAGACATGATTGCTTTGATTAGTATGCTTGAAGTATTATTATCTTTGTGTCAATATGAACTTTTGTCCTGAATCTTTCGGATCTGAATATTCATATCACAATTAAGAAGATTTACATTGAAATTATGCCAAAGTATCACTCCGCATCAAAAATTCTTTTTTTTATCATTTACCTACTCGAGGACGAGCAGGAATTAAGCTTGGGGATGCCTGATACGTCTCCAACGTATTTATAATTTTTTATTGCTCCATGCTACTTTATCCACTCTTTTGGACTATATTGGGCTTTATTTTCCACTTTTTATTACTTTTGGGACTAACCTATTAACCGGAGGCCCAGCCCAGAATTGCTGTTTTTTTGCCTTTTTCAGTATTTCGAAGAAACAGAATATCAAACTGAGACCAAACGGAATGAAACCTTCGGGATCGTGATTTTCCAACCGAACGTGATCCAGGAGACTTGGACCCTACTCCAAGAAGTTTCCAAGGAGGTCACGAGGGTGGAGGGCGCGCCCCCCTGGGCGCGCCCCCTACCTCGTGGGCCCCTCGGAGCTCCACCGACGTACTCCTTCCTTCTATATATACCTACGTATCCCCGAACGATCAGAACAGGAGCCAAAAACCTAATTCCACCGCCGCAACCTTCTGTATCCACGAGATCCCATCTTGGGGCCTGTTCCGGAGCTCCGCCGGAGGGGGCATCCACCACGGAGGGCTTCTACATCATCACCATATCCCCTCCGATGAAGTGTGAGTAGTTTACTTCAGACCTTCGGGTCCATAGCTAGTAGCTAGATGGCTTCTTCTCTCTTTTTGGATCTCAATACAATGTTCTCCCCCTCTCTCGTGGAGATCTATTCGACGTAATCTTCTTTTTGCAGTGTGTTTGTTGAGATCGATGAATTGTGGGTTTATGATCCAGTATTATCTATGGAAAATATTTGATTCTTCTCTGAATTCTTTTATGTATGATTGAGTTATCTTCGCAAGTCTCTTCGAATTATCTTTTTTGGTTTGGCCAACTAGATTGGTAGTTCTTGCAATGGGAGAAGTGCTTAGCTTTGGGTTCAATCTTGCGGTGTCCTTACTCAGTGAGAGAAAGAGTTGTAAGGCACGTATTGTATTGTTGCCATCGAGGATAACAAGATGTTTTTTTATCATATTGCATGAATTTATCCCTCTACATCATGTCATCTTGCTTACGGCGTTACTCTGTTTTTTTACTTAATACTCTAGATGCATGCTGCATAGTGGTCGATGAGTGGAGCAATAGTAGTAGATGCAGAATCGTTTTGATCTACTTGTTTTGGACGTGATGCCTATATACATGATCATCGCCTAGATATACTCATAACTATGCTCAATTCTGTCAATTGCTCAACAGTAATTTGTTCACCCACCGTAGAATACTTATGCTCTTGAGAGAAGCCACTAGTGAAACCTATGGCCCCCGGGTCTATTCTCATCATATCAATCTACATCACTTTATTTACTTGCTTTGTTTTACTTTGCCTTTTACTTTTTACTTTGCATCTATCTATCAAAAATACCAAAAATATTATCTCTATCAGATCTCACTCTCGTAAGTGACCGTGAAGGGATTGACAACCCCTAAGCATTGGTTGCGAGTTGCTATCGTTTTGTGTAGGTACGAGGGACTTGTGCGCGGTCTCCTACTGGATTGATACCTTGGTTCTCAAAAACCGAGGGAAATACTTATGCTACTTTACTGCATCATCCTCTCCTCTTCAGGGAAATCCAATGCAATGCTCAAGAGGTAGCAGATAACAACATGAAACAACATATATCTATGTACTATGGTCACTGTATAATCCATATCATTCTAGTTTATGTTGCCTAATCAAGATAGAGACACAGTTCAACTCATATATTTTTAAGACACAACAGCATAGACAGAATATAAGTGTGAGAAACTACACGACATTGGCAAGACTTGTAATGTGTATCACATGAGAACATAACTGTTTATACAACTTAAACTAAAGTCAACATAGAGCAAGAAGTTAGAACAACAATCCAGTTAAAGAAATAAGTTTAAAGCATACCTGTTGCACCATTGGAGTTTCAATTGAATCCTTCAAATTCAAAAGTAGTTGGTATGAGTAAATACAGTGATGCAACAGCAAAGGAGTATGGACCATAGCTAAGTAATCTGACCTGAGAATAATTGCTCTTCTGCTTTAAACATGGAGTTTGGGTTAGCTGTGGTGGTCGTCGTGCTTTGGGCACTGCAGTAGCTTTAGAAACTGCTCGTGTGGGGGTACTCTGTGGTGGAAATGGTGCTTTGTCAACTAGAAGTGGGTTACTATTCGCTGGGGTTGCGGTTAGATGGGTTGTAGCTAGTTCTCTGCCCAATGGTGTAAGTGTGCAATCTGGAAGAGTCTCGATTATGTGTGGCGGGGCTAGTTTGTGGGCCAGTACAACCATGGTTCTATCTGCATCGACAGGTAGCACTGTCTTTTGTGAAGAACGGGTTTTTGCTCCCTTAGATACTGCCATCACCCCCTCCAATTCAAATGGCTAATAAACAAGAAAAGAAATTGAACGTACAAACATTGTATGATAGACAGATGTGGTAATTCACATATATGTTGTCTAACCAAACAGGACAGCATGACACAATTTCACATATATGATGCCTAACTAAACATGATAGCATGACACAGTTTCAGATATATAATGGATAACTTAACAGGATATAATGGCATAATTCAACGTATGATGAGTACCTAAACAGGATGACATGACAAAACTATATGATGTCTTTCTAAAATAGGTTGGGATGAAATAATTCACATACATGTTTTCTAGGTATACATGATGACATGATATAATTGACATAATTGATTCATATACTAGGCAGCTGGCACTCGCATGTATGATCTCTAAACTAAGCAGATGGAATTCAATATTGTGCATATGATGTCTAAACTAAGTAATGCAAGACACCATATGCATCATATGAGAAATATAAACATTGCAACTTAGAGCATACACCTCAGGTGGGATATATGACTGGTTATCTGTCTCTGAATCCTCCTCTGAGGAGCTCCCTGTAACCATCGAGATATATGCTTCAGTAGGTACCATTGCCTGCTCTGAAGACCTTGTTTTCACTCCAGATTTTTCCATAACCGGCTCAAATGGCTGATACACATGAAGAGTAGTTCAATATACACTGATTGTCGACAAATGGAATACGTAATGAAAAAAGATGGCATGAGATAATTCACATATATGATGCCTGACTACATGGCGGTGCATAATTCACATATATGATAACTAGCTAAAAAACATGGCATTGCATAATTCACATATCTGATATAGAAAGCAAACATGAGATATTCACACAAGCATGTCTAATCTAAGCAGATGGCATGGCAATGCAAGACACCATATGCATGATACGAGCAATATAACTCAGCCAAGATAGAGCATGCACCTCCGGGGGGGGGGATACGACTGGTCATCTGTCTCTGAATCCTCCTCTGAGGAGTTATCTGTAACCAGCAAGAAATCTGCATCGACAGGTAGCACTGACTACTCAGAAGACCTTGTTTTCACTCCAGATTTTCCCATGACCGACTCAAATGGCTGATGCATAGGAAGAGTACATGAATGTATAAACATTGTTGACAAATGGAATACATTATGGAAAAAAATATGGCACGATACAATTCACATATATGATGACTAGCTAAACAGGATGGCATTGCATGATTCACGTATATGATGCCTGGCTAAAGAAGATGACATTGCATAATTCCAATATACTCCCTCCGTTCCTAAATATTTGTCTTTTTAGAAATTTCAAATGGACTACCACATACGGATGTATATAGACATATTTTAGAGTGTAGATTCAATCATTTTGTTCCGTATGTAGTCACTTGTTGAAATCTCTAAAAAGACAAATATTTAGGAATGGTGGGAGTATGATATAGAAACCAAACAGGTCGCATTCACAAAAAGTAAATCTAAACTAAGCTGATGACATATAAGATGTATAATGTAAGCAATGCGAGGCGTCATATGCATGATATGACCAACATCAGGATGCGAGGTTAGAGCAAACACCTCAGGTGGTAAATAGGTGTGGTCGGCTCCTTCTGAATCCCCATCTGAACAGTTATCTTCCTCTGGAATAAAATCTGGAAATGCAGGAGGGGGGGGCACTTCTCCCACCATGGAGCGGCGTCTGCATGACATTCTATTCCCACACAATGGGATTCTCTTTTTCTCTACATGTTCAGTATGATTGTGTACAATATCTGACATGCATAATAAAAAAATAGTTAGATTTTGTAAGGCCTAAGGGGTGCATGCAGAAATCAAGACTGATGGTAGCAAACGAGTGGATGGATCCAAAACTAATGATAGCAGGTAGATTATAGCTTCTGTTTAAAAACATAGACAGTGGATCATCTATTGTTTGTTGCCCACCCAACATGAACCACATAGAAGACCCCAGATGAACCAGATAGTAGACAGATACTATTCGTTGCTGGCTCGATATGAGACCCACGGGCATTTCAAAACTCAAGTTTGAACGATAAAGTAGCAGGTAATAATAACTGATGTATAACATAAGCAAACACGAAAGACTGCGACCTCTCTTTCGGAACTGTGTACTCCTCAGGTTCATCTGCTCAGTCGATGATGGTAATGCAGTTGGCGTGGCTACTAGCAACAAGGAAGATGATTTGAGGCGGCGAAAGAAAGTCTGCAGGGGGGATCTCTGCTGCAGTGAACACTTATGTCGATGGTGCACCTCAGGTGGGGTGGATGACGACACGGCAGGAGTAGGACATAACACACAGAGTTTTCTTTGATGACTATCTGAAAATGAAGTAAATCTGTAAGGGCTCCTTAGAATTGGAGGATTCTATAAACGCAGGGACAGGAAAAACACAGGAATATGATAGGAATGCATGTGCAAAACAGAGCATTTGGAAACATAGGATTTCCGTCAAACTAGGTGTTTGGTTCAGATGAATTAGAAGAACACAGGAATGGAGAAACGTGGTCAAATTAAAGTCAAACCATGTGAAAATGAAAAAAATAAGATTCTTATTATGCCAGTAATGCAATTAGTTCTGTTCTTCATGCATATTAATTTGAAAAGGACGTCCAAGTGAATAAAATTCCTATGTTTTTTCTTCGAAAGAGACACCAAAGGAAAAAATCCTCCAGTTTTGCTTTCCTCCACTCCTTCTAACCAAATGCATGAATAGTAGTTCCATAGCAAAGGATCCCTGAGGGATCGACATGAATGCAGAGTAACAAAGTGATGCGACAAGTGTACAACCTCTTTGGCATAGCCTTGTGGACCTCAGCATCATTGGGTTGGACGTGGAGGACGGTGATGCTGGTGTGCCTGTCGGAGGTGGGGAAGAAGATCCGAGGCCTCCAGAAACGGCGCCGAGGGTACTACTCCGCTGTGATGGACGGTTCCGTCATTGGAGCATGTCTGGTGAGGTGTACGTCGGCGAGGCTGAAGCAGGACAAGACGGACAATGTTAATCTGAAGTGGGACCCTAATATCATCTGCAATAGATGATGTAAAATACATCACCAAAAAGTTCTAGATGTAAAATGCATCAGCCGCGCCACAAACGCTCCGACAGATGTTGTAAGTACTGTTCACTCTAAACTTAATTAAAGAAAATGAACTTTACAGTCGAAACTGAATTTTACTGTCGAAACTGATTGAACTAGTAGCAGAGCATTGCAATAGATGTTTAGGGCATTCGGGCACTAGTAGCAGAGAAGCAGTGATCTAAATCAGCAGATGCTCGAGTAGGGAACGCACTAGCAGAGAGCAAGTCATGTAGTAGCACCGTGAGCGAGTGCTAAAGCAGCAACTTCTGTAGCTGCCGAAGGTCGTGCAGCAGCAGCAGCGGCGGCGGCGCAAGCGACAGCAAGAGCAGAGCAGCAGCATGAACAAAAGCAAGAGCAGTGCAGCAGCGCGACCGACAGCAAGAATAGAGCCGCAGCGCGAGCGTGAGCCGGAGAAGCTGCAGCTAGTGCCGTTGTGGAAGTCGCCGGTGAGGAAGCAACGACATGGGCGAGAGATGCCATGGATGATGTGGCCGGCGACGGCGCCATCGATGGAGACCTGCCATGTATGCTCGGTACCGAGCACCGGCAGCCCCGTGAGATCGAATAAAAGATAAAATGCAGCTGCGAGTGCAGAACCTCCATGGTGCCGCCGAGTTGGCCTCGACTTCATCGGAGGAATTGGTGAGGGTGCTATGGTTCCGGTGGGGCAGGTCAAGACGACGCTGTGGGGATTGAGGTGGCGCGATAGACGAGGCAAACATTGGGGCAGCTCCTTGGAGTTGGAGGACGGGGCGGCTGATCTGGTGGGACGACGAGATCAACGATGGATTGTCATCCGGTGTGGTGGATGAGGGAAAGCAAGCTGTTGTGGTGGATGACGTAGTCGGGGAAGAGTCTCCGGCTGGGCGGCGGTCGGGAGGCCGACGGAGGAGCATGGGGTCTCGCGGGTTTTGGCGGCCTCGGTGTGCGAATGGGGGGAGGCGAAGGGGGAGGGGGGAGCCAAGCTTAGGGACGTGCTTGTCCGAAATGTAGGTTAAGTTACCAGCGTACCCCCACCGGTTTTGACACCGCGACGTGGAGCTTCATTCCCGCTGAGGGGTAGAAGGGGGATTTCGCATGTCTAGGCTGCGGGACCGATTTCAGATGAGGAGGGAGTTTTCGCGCACGTCGAAATTTCAGGATAACAAGGCATGGCGTGGGTTGAAGAGGCGGGAGTTTCAAAGCAGGTGAGACAAAAGATACTCGAGCTTGAAAATTTCGGGATAACAAGGAGCGGATTCCTGTTCGGCAGAACAAACTTAACGTGTAAAAAAACAATTCATACAAGACACAAGAGAGTCATGTCCCCTTTTACTATATTGTTATAGATGCCATTGAAAAAACTACAAGAAAAATGTAAAAAAAATCGGGAGAACAAGATTACCCTGCACAGTATCAAATCGATTTGCACTTCCCTCAACAACAACAAAAAACAAATCAATTCCCACCAGAAGAAAGAGTAATGTCCCTTTTTATATGATTACAAATGCCAGGATCTCGAATTTCAATTTTTGAATCCATGTTATGTTGAATTCGAATATATCGTTAGGTGACCTTGCTGTTTATAATTGATGTAGTCGTACATTATGATCTTCCATCATATATGAACATTTTACTCCACCATGTGAACATATATATTGTCGTCTACCATATGGACTAAATTTTAATCAATTTTCCTTATTTGAATATGATTGTTGTCAAGTTATACAATAATTTCAATATTATCTTGACAACAAATAACATGCATATAGCAGTAATCATATTTCACTCTGAACTACATGTACCATACGCTCTCCAATTCAAATATTTGTATCCATTTTATGTTGAATTCAAATCATAGTACATTATTGGTCTAGGTAGCGAGATGTTCGGGATAATCTACACCCTGTTTTCATATGTATAATTTTTGGCTAAATTGGGACAAGTTTTGGTATAAGCTTCTTGCAAAACCGGAGATTCTCTCAACAAGCCTCGTGGTTCCGAGAGGGAACGTGTCACCTTTGTGTGCGAAACGATATACACTGCCTCCCCCCATTATTTTCTTTAAAGAGGCAACATAGAACTATATGAGTGCATTGTTAAATTTTGGAATTATTTCAGGTTCGTTTGGCCTTTTTATACATTAATTGAGTTTCTGGACCTTTAATGTGGAATATCTAAATATGAACTGCATGCACATGCTCCGGTGCACCAAAGTTGGTTGAAAAATCACATGTGTGTCCTTGGTTGAATTTCTAGGTCCCATGGAAGAAATGAGAATGAAACTCAAGCATCTGGGTGTCGTGACTCGGCCGAGAACATCAAGAAACTTAGATTTTAAATTCATGTAAATCCAAAACTCGCCTGGAAATCATGAAACTTAGCATGGTGTCATGTCATGGCACTAACATGTTGTGGTAAAAAATTGGGCCGATTTGGAAGCTCGTGGTTCTAAGAGGGAACTTGCCACCTTTGAGTGTGAAATGATATACGCTGCCCCCCTTGAGTTTCTTAACAAAGGCAACATAGAACTACATGAGTGCCCTGTTAAATTTTTGTATTATTCTGGGTTCGTTTGTCGTTTTTTATAAATTAATTGAGTGTCTGGTCATCTAATGTGCATAAGTCAAATTTGAACTACAAGCACATGCTCTCGTGCACCAGAGTTGGTTGAAAAATCACATATATGTCCTCGGGTGAATTTCTAGGTCCCATACAAGAAATGAGAATAAAATTCAAACATCTGGGCATCGTGGCTCGGCCGAGAACATTGAGAAACTTGGTTTTAAAATTCTTGTAAATCCAAAACACGTCTGAAAATCATGAAACTTGGCATGGTGTCATGTCATGGTACTACCATGCTGTGGTAAAAAAATTGGCCGAGTAGGAACAAATTTTGGTATAAGCTTCTTGCAAACCGAAGATTCTCTCAAGAAGGCTCGTGGTTCTGAGAGGGAAGTGCCACCTTTGAGTGCAAAATGATATACACTGTCCCCCTTGAGTTTATTTACAAAGGCAACATAGAACTACATGAGTGCCCTGTTAAATTTTGGAATTATTCCGGGTTTGTTTGGCCTTTTTACACATTAATTGAGTTTTTGGTCATTTAATGTGCATAATTCAAATTTGAACTACAAGCACATGCTCCCGTGCACCAAAGTTGGTTGAAAAATCACATATGTGTCCTCGGGTGAATTTCTAGGTCCAATGCAAAAAATGAGAATACAATTCAAACATCTGGGCATCGTGGCTCGGTCGAGAACATTGAGAAACTTGGTTTTAAAATCATGAAACTTGGCATGGTGTCATGTCATGGTAGTACCATGCCGTGGTAACAAAAATTGGCCAAATAGGAACGAATTTTGGTATAAGCTTCTAGCAAATCGGAGCTTCTCACAAGAAGGCTTGTGGTTCTGAGAGGGAACCTGTCACCTTTGTGTGCATAATTCAAATTTGAAACACAAGCACATGCTCCAGTGCACCAAAGTTGGTTGAAAAATCACATGTGGGTCCTCGGGTAAATTTCTAGGTTCCATGCAAGAAATGGGAATGAAATTCAAAATTCTGGGTGTCGTGGCTCGGCTAGAAACATTGAGAAACTTAGTTTTTTAATTCCTGTAAATCAAAAACACGCATGAAAGTAATGAAACTTGTCTTGGTGGCATGACATGGCACCAACATGCTGTGGTAATTTTGCAGTCCAATTTGCGAAGGCGCATACATTAACAGTCAACAAAGTCATTTTGGAACAAGTGATGTCACGTTACAATCGGAAACACAAGTATTATTGAAACCGTGGGCATTCGATTTACTACCATTTACGTGTCGCCACACATCCCCTTTTTTTATTAGCTAGGAGGCGCTGTGCAGGTTAGCTATTTGAGTACGAGAGGCGTGCGATTAAACTCCTGCGCGTGCTTATCGGCAGGAGAGCCCTTTGACCTCCATCTGCCATCCACCTCTCTCCCAAGGTCTCCATTATTGGCGCCCGACCCTCTATTTAATGGCGTGGCTATGCCTCACTCGACTGAGATTTAAGAGAGAAAAAAGAAAATCTGAAAGCACGGTTCTTGATGTAAGATCCGACAGACCTATATAGCATCTACTATGACTTATAGCAAGACTGATGAATATATAAGGACGATGTATTGTCTTACATAATTAGAAAGATAATTAAAAAAGCCACATGTGGCTACGCCCGAAATACACAAGGGCAAAACAAGAAGGAAGACAAGGATCTGGCTCGCTGATCTCTACTTTCTTGATGCGTTGCTGCAGGCCGCGGGAACTAGTCTCCGCGGCGAGCGGTGATGAGCTCTTTCGTGTCCTCAAGACGCTGCTTGAGAACATCCATGGATTCCTCCACCAGCCTTTGGCGCTCGATGCGGAGCATGTCATTTTCGTCCATAAGTTTCTTGACGATGACGCCGGTCCTCTTCAACAAGGCAATGGTCTCCTCCTCGTGGTCTGCACTCCGGACGATCTTCGCCCTCAGCAGGTCGCACTCGGCCCGGAGTCTCTCATTACCCTCCCTTAGTTGCCAGATGACGCCGGTAGCCTATTTAAACGAGGCTTTCATGTCATCTTGCAACCTGGCCCACCCGGAGATCTGATCCATCTGGCTATGGATGATCGCATGCATGCGCCTGTAAGGTCGTCCCCTGCCGGCGATAAATTTTCCCAGGTTGCCGCGGCGCGGAGGGACATCTCTGCTGCATTCGCAGCGCGGCGGGACATCTCTACTGCTTCCGCGGCACGGCCGGACCAGTCTGCTGCATCAACGACGCGGCGGGACCTCCGTGCTACTTCAGCGGCACGGCAGGACCTCTGTGCTGCTACTTCCTCACGGCGGGACATGTCGGCTGCTTTCACAGCGAGGCGCGACATCTCTCGTGCTTCTGCTTCCATGCTCGCCTCTCCCTGGTGGCAATCTCTCGACCCAGAACTCACGCTGGCCATGGCAGACGCAAGGGATGGATGCTGAATGACTTGTTTGTTTTTGTGGATGAGGAGTTGATGAGGAATGTGCAGTCATCTTGGCATAGTAGTATTTATAATCAAGTACTAATACGATCCTAAGTGGGAAACCGTTTAGGTTGTGATCGGTGTGAACAGGTTTGCAATTCAATATAGCATGGTACTAATACGCTCCTAAGTGGGAAACTGTTTAGGTTGTGATCGGTGTGAACAGGTTTGCAATTCAATATAGTGTGGAGTAATTTGGAATGTGACGAGACGCAAACTCAAAATTTATTGACGGTTCTAGTTTCACAGTGCGGCACTATTCCCGGATGGCGTTACGTGGGCACGTGTTCTCGGCCGTGGTGTAGCATATGCCATGGTAGTTCTTTTTCTACTGTTGTGTACGTGCAATAACTGGCACCGTTGTATACATATGTTACGTTAATGGGGCGTTCGACAGGAATAGCCACGTGGCGAGCTATAGGCTAGTCTTTTTTTCAGATGCATTAAACCTATCTCTCAGGACTTCTCGCACGCACCATCGTGCCACCCACAAAAACTTGTACTCTGAGTTTGTATGTTATACATGAAGAGAAGAGGTGCATGCACGCACTCGTCCTCTCACACACGCATCTGTTTTTTTCTCGAAAAGGAGTATGATGACTCCCGGCATCTGCATCTGGGAGTCACACACGCATCTGTAGCTACAAACCGTAGTGTTCTCAACCATCCGATTGGCTCTATCATAGGATTCACGTTGCTCCTTGGCCTTGAGATTGAGAAGTTTGAAACGCGGAGGCTAAGCTGGAGGCGCGATGTTTTGGTTAATGTGCGGGTCGCACACGGCACCAACACGACATGACACGAGCTTCGTCTGCCTGGTGTGCTGTCTGGTGAGTTATCCAACACAACCATGCCCTGGTTGGTACTATCTGCGCCTTGACTTATGCACAGAGAAATTAGGGTCGGAGGGAGTACTACTAGTAGTAGTACTACTAGTAGTAGTACTACTAGTAGTACTACTAGTAGTAGTACTACTAGTAGTAGTACTACTAGTAGTAGTACTACTATGATGTGTCGCGTCAACTCGCACAAGTATGAAACACTTCGTGAACAAACAAGCATATACTCCATCCGTTCCAAAATACTACTCTACTTGACTTCCATTTGTCCAAAAATGGATGTACCTATATACTAAAACATGTCTAGATACATCTATATTTTGACAAATGGAAGGCATGTATTGTGGAACGGAGGGAGTGCTTGTCATAAAAATGGATCAAAAGGGATGTATCTAGAACTGAAATACGTCTACATACATCTCCTTTTATCCATTTTGATGACAAGTATTACTTCTTACCCAAAGGAACTTTATATCCAACAGACACAAAATATCCATTCGATTGTTTGAAATTACTGATCTGATGTCGTAGTAATTGCTGCATCGCCACCAAAACCCACCATTTATTAAGCTAAAGTAGACTGAGGTAAGCCCTATATTAGCATATTACTAAGATAAACAGAAGGCACTATAGATACATTTAGGACATGAGCTTGTCAATCTGAATGTGGAGGGACACCAGCTTAGCCCCAGCCAATAGCTTGGACGGAACTGTGAAGAAGGTCAGCTCCTGCACGGCGACGTCGCCGAGATCCTTGCTGCTTGTCACCTCCATTTCCACCTTGACGGCGTCCGTCGTGCCTTTGGGCTCCCCAGGCGGGCCGTTCGCCCACAGCTTGGCCACGTAGTGCTGCAGTGGGGACGCCCCTGCTCTGATGCAGACGACTGACATGGCGATAGGCGCGCCGATGTCGAGCACGCCGCCGACCAAGAAAAACGCACGGCCGTCCTCCTCGGCGAACAGCAAGAGCCGTGGCTCCGACAATGGCACTTGCAGCTGGAGCACCTTGCCATACTAGATCTTGTGCACGGGCATGGGATGCACGGTGTTGATGTGGTGGTAGAGCACCAGCGGCAGGCCTTCGTAGCCGCAGACGGGCACGGGGCATTTGCAGACCGCGAGCGGACACATGCTCTGGTGATCGGCGAGCTTGTGGTAAGTGACGAAGAGCCCATAGCCTTCATGCGGGCACTCCACCCTCACCAAAGAAAGGACGATGTCCACCGCCGTGTTCCGCACGTCGAAGCCATTGCCGCGCTCGCACTTCTGGCAGTGCCACTGGTTCCCAGGGCGCTCGACGTGGCAGTCCGCGCAGGCCAGGTGCCCTCCCTTACACTGCAGAAATCAATCGAACAACACATGAATCAAGAAACCTGCACCTTGCTCAATCAGCCGAACGGACGAGGTGTATTCGAACCTCATACACTAGAGGCGTCAAGGGGCGGATGCACAAGGGGCACTGGAGCACGGTGAGGTCCATCGAGACCTTAGAGAGCTCCATCATCGGGTCCTGTTCCGTCTGCATGATCTCGCCCTCCTCGTGCACAACCATCTCTCGCTTGGGCCGGGGCATTACAAAGCTTTAACACCACATATTTCATACTACTTCAAGGTGCATTAAATCAACACATGCAAGTATCAAAAGGAGAGTCACGGCATGCATGCATGGATTGTAATTAATGCATCAGTAAATGCAAATTATTGAAATATATCAAGTGCAGTGCTTTGATGTGTCGCGTCAACTCGTACATCAACGAGAAGTTTGATTATCCTCTCCCTCGCGGACTTAACTGCACCTGCCTTTGGTTGTATGACAGGTTGGCCACCCACCTGTCATACACGCAAAGGCAGGAGTGTCCCTCGCTCGCCCATGAGCGTGGTGCTTGGCAAGACTAGGAGAAGCTTTCACTACACGCTCTCCCTCCCGTATGGACATGCAGCAGTTCAATCGGTGTCAGATGGCCAGAAGCGTACTATAGTACTCCTCTAGTGCAGTAGTACTCCGTCATTTTCGACTTCCCGAAGAGGCGAAGAGCCAAGCGCAGCCCGGACGCTCGTGTGGCAGTTTCATGTGTAGAGTTGTGTAGGATAGCGTGTACCGTGCCTGTAAGATTAAAATCGTTGGGGTCGGCTCCATGCTATGTGGCCGTCTCGAAGTTTTAAAAAATAAAATAAAATAGTCTTCTGGCCCTACCAGTCATCCTAGTGATTGTAGTTTGCACGCTCATCTGGTGAAGACAGGAATATATATTTTAATTTGTGGTGTGTAAATGTTAGAGGTTGTAGCAAATATATTGTACAATGTGGGTCTTTCAGCCAAGTTTTGAGGCAAGCATGTGGGGCCAGTGCTATGATGTGTCGCGTCAACTCGTACAACAAGGAGAAGATTGATTTTACTACTACACGCCTTCTCCCTCGCCCATGCGCGCAGTTGCTCGCAAACGAGGACATACTTTTGCTTATAGTACTACTACAACAAGTTATCCCTCCCGCTCGCGGTGGACGGACATGCAGTAGTGGATTCGACAGTGTAGAAGCAGTAGTAGTAACATCATTTTTTGTCTTCTCAAAGAGGCGAAGAGCCAAGCGCAACCCGAACGTGGCAGTTGCGAACATTGGAGCACGCATATAGCCAGGCTCTTGCATGAGACAAAATTGCTATGTGAGCCCACTATTGTACTAGTACATACAACTACTTGCTAGTATAGCCCTGTAAACCAAAAAGGAGTATTTGCCTTTCTAGAGATTTCAACAAGTGACTAGACTACACCAAGACGGAGTACATATGGAGCAAAATGAGTGAATCTGCACCGTAAATAAATATGTAGTTCTATCGTTTTCCTCTCCGAGGTGCACAATATTGAGTATACTGACTAGTCTCTTTTTGACACGCATTTACGGTTTTTTGACATAGTACAGACGCAAGCGCTCATATACACACGCGTACATTCACCCCTATGAACACACACACGCACGACACTACCATCTTGAAATTTACAAAGTCACCGTAGGCACCTCGTCGTCGACGGGAATGTCTCCTGACACGCGATAGACGCGAGTGGCAGTCACCTCCATAGGTGCTTGAATGCCAAGGAGGGAGAGGGTAGCGGTTTCTGAGATGTTGAACGGTCAATGATGCATCCTCAATTACATGCAGAGGGAATTAATTGGAGAAGCAGAATAGAGCCAGCATGATGTGAATGCAACAGAGTTTGGACTCTCATATAAAGGCGCCCCACCACTCCAACCCATCTACTCCTAAGTCTCTGCGGAACACTGCTCACTCCAATCCAAGACCAAGTGACCAGAAGCCACAAGCACCTATGGAGGCAATGGACGCGAGCAGCAGTCGGCTGTGCCAAATCATCCAAGGCGCCAGCCTGCGGACCCACACCACATCGTTTCCAAATGGTGCTGGCGACCGCCGGTATCATAGCCCTCGCCGACGCCGGCTTCGCCTCTCGCATGGACGACATGATGGTCAACTCCATCTGCAAGTTCACCGCTGTCAAGAAGCGCACGAATGACCTTGCCGTACTGCTCCAGCCCGCGCGCCCAGGCTCCTCATTGCCTGCCACCCTCATCGGCCTCCATGGATACGAACTCTTTCAAGCCCTGGTGGCCCTACAGGTGCTAGAGGTTGCGACGAAGAATGTGCACCTCGAGGTCGCGCTCGCCGTGCAGCGCCTCCCCATGCAAGAAACCATCGACCTCCACATCCACATCTATGAGGAAATCGTCTACATAGGCCACTACAAGGCAAGCGAGGACAAAAAGACGTTGGCCTTCTTCCAGCGGCTGGAATCTTTGGACGCCATTGTTCAGAAGCACGTCGACATGGCCATGAAAGCCACTGCTACTTAGGCGTCGTTCGGTGGGCCGGTGCCCTGAGTCGAGGAGGTGGACATCGTCGATGGATGCATATCTTCTTCTTGCCTCCTGTAACTAGCACTGCATCGCCTCGTGGCCTTAATGTTTTATTAGTATAGTACTCCCTCCGTTCCCAAATATAAGTCTTTCTAAATATTCCAACAAGTGACTACTACATACGGAGCAAAATGAGTGAATCTACACTCTAAACTATGTCTACATACATCTGTATGTTGTATTCCATTTGAAATAGTATCTAAAAAGGCTTATATTTAGGAACGGAGGGAGTATATGGCATTTTTATTCCAGTCGTAACATTTTCACTGTGAGGTGGGGCCACAGTTCAGCAAACCCACCCCACCCACCGGGCGTCGGCCGAGTTTAGAGTTAGAAGAGAGAAACGAGGGAGGAGAGCTAGCTGTAGCAGGGACACTATTGTCAGATGGGACTCGTGTTGATAGAATAGGAGTACTGAGCACTCGTGCCTCTTTTTTTGAGGGAAAAATTAGTCGTATGTCTAGTACCACTAGTTGGGTGCGTGCGACCTATAGCTATCATCACTTTAGGTCTCCTTTTCGAACCGCAGTTACGCTTCACAGTACATATTTTTTCACGCATTTATCCTCCTATATGTACTCCTAGGCTATTTCCACGTGCTCCCATTCGCCGACATGTGGGACATAGAGCATCTGGGTCGTAGTGCATGCACGACTCGGAGCATATGCCGGGGTACTTTACGTTTCAGACCTCACGAATTACATGCAAACTCCCCGCAGAAGAATAAATAAATAAATGAATTACTACATGAAACCGGATTATTTTCATAGAAACCGGAGCACATTCATTAAATTTTGGACATAACATGTTTATAAAAAATGACTAGACCTAAACCAGTCTAAGGGCCTCTTTGATTTTTCCCGCAAAAAAGGGCCTCTTTGATTTTTCCTGCAAAAAAAGGGCCTCTTTGATTCGCACGATACTGAAAACACAGGAATGGGGAAAGTATGATGGCGATGAACCGAGATGAGGAGAACTCTAACTCAGTTAGAGGTTAGAGTTAGATTCTAACCCTGAACTAACTCTAAACCAAAGAGGTGTATGGATGGCAGGGTTAGATTGACAATAAATGATCTTTCTCAATCATTTGACTACTTTGGACCCTATTTCCTGCCGGATTTGGTGTGGCCGGCTCTTCTGTGGCCTCCTCCCACTCACAATTGACATAAACGAACCATCTTTACAAATCAAGCATGCAAAACATGATAATTTTTACTTTGTCCATACAAATGAGATATCCCACTTAAACATACAAGTCATCAATCAAGCTTCACAAAAAAACACTTCATGAAACAAAGCATCGGCTAACTCATCACGAAAGTCATTCACGATAGGGAGGGAGCCCGGAGCCCCTCACGCACCGAGGGAGGAGCTCGCCATCATCGCTCTGGAGGAAGGCTCTGTAGAGCCCAAGCCCCGGGAACCCCTCCGACGCTGGCCCTTGCGAGTTGAGGTCAACACCGGCATGGGTAGCAGGGCCGCTTGCCGCCGACTGGGAACTTAATCTTTGGGCCTCTAGAAATAATGCAAGCCTGAAACTAAAATACCTTGAAAGGTGAACTTAATCTTTGGGCCTCTAGAAATAATGCAAGCCTGAAACTGAAATACCTAGAAAGGTGAATTGAATCTTTGGGCCTCTAGAAAGAATTATTACCTCCTCAAGGAGCATCAAAAAATTCCATGCATGCACCACAAATCTATACCAAGTTTGATCAGGATCTACTTTTCCAAATCAGAATTAGCGCTAGAGCAAGCAAGATCAATGATATGGCTGTGAGACAGAGAAGGAATGAACAAACTCACCTCTCTCACGACCTCCCTGGTAGATGCGCCACCGCCGCGCATGACAGAGGGAGAAAAATGACTGGTGAAGGGGGAGCCGGGTGACCTTCGGAGGTCGAAGGGAGAGGGCGGCCGGAGTAGGGCGGTGGAGGCCGAAAGGAGAGGGCGGCCGGAGGCGAGAGAGGGCAAGCGGCTCTTGGGTGGGCGGCCCTGTGGGGAACATAGAGGAGTCGTGCGAGAGGGGGGAGGGGGAGCGATCTGGTGCGGGCAGGGGAGATTTTTTAGTTCTCTTTTAGTGGGCCCGAGGTTAACTAACCCAATTAGAACCTCTCCACTGGGCTAGTTTTTTAGCTGGGTTAGAGCAAACTAGCTCAAACTAACCAATCGTGTTTCAATAATTTGAGGCTATTTCAACCCAAACTAGCTCTAACCCAGGGATCCAAACAAAGAGGAGTGGTACTGTACATTGTTTTTTATGGCCATATCACCACATTGTTTTGTACTGCTGGTTCACTGGGCTACTATGGTTCGCACTGCTGGTTCACTGGGCTGCCGTGGTTCGCACTCCTCCGACCTGTGTAGTAGTAGTAGTATATACCGAATCATTCTTTGCTCCTTACTACTACGTACTTCGCCGACATGTGGGAGAGCCAGCATCCGGGTCGACATGTCATGCACCAGATTAGAGCGCGGAACGGAAGGGGGGCATCACCCCGGTTGGAGCGCTAGTAATTCATGACTATGGTGAGTGGTCATATCACAAGTCTTTCCAGCAGTAATGTGCCGTCAAATTGCACAGCCCGACCTTTCCAGCAGTATGTTTGAGAATCCGCCACTCGCTCACCCTCCTTGCCTCTCTGTCAAACCGCCTACCAGAAAACTGCGCGCGTACTGCGCAGGAAAAGCCCCGCCCTCAACTTTTAACTATGAAAAAATAGTTCGATCTTGTTCATTCTATATAAATACTTACTTTATGTTTATTCACCCATGGGTTTGTTCAATGAATGTAGGGGCGGGGAGCACAAGTGAACAATACTAGTACTACTAGTAGTAAGTAGGAGTCGTATAGTAGTCACCTTAAATAGAGAGTTTCTTTTCTTTAATGCCACGTACACAAATTGAAACACTTGTTGTGGATAGAAAAAGATCATCACTCCACTATATACGTACACAGGGGTCTGAGCGCTTGCTTGACTAGGGTTGCTCTCTTCATTCTCTCATCCTCTCCAGATCTAAACAAGACAGCGGTATCAACATTTTCTCTCTGCTCACCGCTAGTTACAGATCCGGCCGGATCCCTTCGGCCGGTGTGTGTAGAGGACTAAAAGGTGCATCGTTCGCGCGGTCATCGCTGCCGAGGGAGGAAACCCACAGCTGCCGGCGGGGCCTGATCCTCTGCCCGTGTCGTTCTCTCTAACACATCGCCGGCTCGGGAGGTCCTCCGACCCTTCTTCCTCCCTGCCGTATTGTGCGCAGATTGGACCTACCACCGCCGACATCCCGACGAACCTCAGGTACAAGTTCTTCGAAAGCGGCCTTGCCCTCCTGCCCCAGCTCCCAACGTGTCTGCATGTGCATCTTTTTCTACTTCCATCATCTCTTCCAAATCCACCTAAATTTTTAGTATTATTATAGGTAAAGCTACTTCATGCATTCGAATATAGGACTTGGTTCTAACAATGAAGAAAGGGGGGAAAGTCGTAGCATGAATCTAGGACTTGATTCAAAGAGGAAATAACAGGGCGGGGGAAGTAGTAGAGACCGGGTACCCAACCGGTCTCTTGGTTGAAAAGGGAAATAATGGGAAAACTCAGTACAAACTGGATAAGGAACAGATCTATTATTGGTTGAAAATGGACAGAAAGTGGTGGCTGGTGGACAAGTCAACAGAGTATGTCCAGGATTAGATTTGCTGCCCTCACATAGTAAAAGGTCTCCAGGATTAGATTTGCTGCCCTCACATAGTAAAAGGTCTCCAGGATTAGATTTGCTGCCCTCACATAGTAAAAGTTCTCTAGGATTAGATCTGCTGCCCTCACATTGTAAAAGTTCTCCATGATTAGATTTTCTGCCCTCACATAGTAAAAGTTCTCCAGGATTAGATTTGCTGCCCTCACAGAGCATGAACAAACTCGGCATCACCACTTTATGCCTCTTTGTAGGTACATTGTGCTGATGTGTACACTGTCGCATGTCCTTATACCAACCTTTTGCTGTTGTTAATGTAAGGGCGCATGTAAAATGAAGCGATCACACTGTTACCTTAAGGACATGTCTAACCAGTGTTATTGTTAATCTAATGCCTCCAGTGATATGATGCAATTAAACTGTGTTAACAAATGGTACTCCTGCTGTTTTCCCAAGTATGATAAATAAGTTGCTTCTTTACGCTGCTGAGTGACCTGGTGTCCCCATGGTCCCATGCCCTTAAACCAACTCTTTAGCTGTTGTTGATTTACTGTATCTGGTAAACAAGCAATGCCACAATTAAAGTAATCCCATATTTGATGAATGGCATAGTTGATCGTAATGCTTCCCATAACATGAAGCATTATTAACGTTTTAAAATTTCTACTGTCCTTGCGTGATTGCCATGAACATAATTAAGATGCTTCTTTTCATTTCGTGTATGTTTCGTATATTCTTATTGACCAATAACTGTTTACTTTCTATCTTTTTGTGGAGATAGGGATATCCATTTCACCTTGTTGCTATTGTGACCTTTTGGTGAACTGCTCAAAACACTTTTTTTGGAATGAGTGTCTTGTGCAGTTCAACTAAAATGTCACGTGGGCAACTTCTCTCAATTTTGGTGGAACTGCACAATATGATGACTAGAGTTCCCAAAATCTCAGTCAAATTCTGTTGGTAATTTCGTGCAACATATTATTAGCCTTTGCAAGATGGGTCGTCACTGTCACCACAATAGCACTTTATTTTAGTGGAACTGCACAAAAGGATAAGCAAATTATAGTTGCACCTTACATGAGCAGGACAGCCAACCTTAATATTGCTCAATTTTAGTGCAACTACTAAAGAAGAACCTGCCAGCTCAGGAGAGCAAGTACTTCTTGCTAGCTGAATGATGTAATCTTTGCTTCATTTCAGGTGAACTGCGGAAAAAGGCGCATGAATTGGATCATGGAGCTAGAGGTTGACCTCATCTGAGTGGAGTTGCAGGTTCACCAGATCGAGTTGTGGCGGCATAGGGCCCCTCACACTGGTGAGTACTATCCTTTATCAACATGATTGTGCTTTGTCATGCTGTGCCAATGTTGTATTTTTTAAATAAAGCTATTCTATCGCAATCCTTCCTCGTTTTGGAAATAAAGTTTGCTTCAACTAGTGCCACTATTATAGTAATTTCAAGGGATGCGTCAAAGATTGACGCATCAGGAACATAGAAAGAATTGGTGGCCAAAAGAAAAGGCCAATGTTTGTACAACCATCTCTACGGCTGCTAGAGTCCTAAACCCATGCTCTTTCTTATATGTGCAAACAGGAATACTCTACTACAGATGTGTGATGGTCAAGAGCATTCGCCAAGTTCTTGGGTTGTATGCCACAGCTAGCCAAGATGGATTTAATCCTGATATTCACTTTATCAAAAGGCTCTAATGGGTTGGTTCTGAATCTTGCAAGCTGGGAATCAATGAGATGTGTAGGCATCTTTGTTTTACTTATTATTTGAATCTTATTTGTTGGTTCTAAATCTTGGAAGCTGGGAATCAATGAGATGTGTAGGAATCTTTGTTGTACTTATTATTTGAATCTTATTTGTTGGTTTTGAATCTTACAAGCTGGGAAACACGGCATGATGATGTAGAGGAAAACAACCATAACAAACTATTAAAACTTGGTAGTATTGTCTATGTGAAAGTGCGGCCAATGTGCTAATCATGTGCATCATAAGAATAATAATTCTAATTGTTGTGCATCTTGATCCCATGGAACTGATAGAACGAGCCAATGCATTGCTTGTTTTAAGAATGCATTTTAATTAAAGCTAATTAAATTTAAGTAAGCTGACCACTAACACTTGTTATTACAGTACCAATACAGACTCGCTCGTGAACCAACGTGTGTGGTCGGAATAGGTTTCTTAATGGAGGGTGCATATTCTGTAGGGCATGCAGTGGGTGAGGGAGGGGTCATAACTATTGTCGCCTATACACACTCAGTTTACTGTTGAATCCAGTTCCCCAAGAGCTGAAAAACTAACTGTTGCTGCCGCCTACTCACTCATTCACTTGAAGAGACTCCAATGGCGATCCGAGGGGTGAGTCTGCTGGATATGGACTTCGGCAAGGAGTTCAACTTTGAGTTTTCCGTTCAGTCCCATGGTGGCACCAAGTTGAATGTGATGTACACCAACGATCCGGACTCGGTGAAGCTCTGCCTCGCCGAGTTCAAGCAGTACCTACGGGACGAGAAAGCACAAGGTCGTAGGACTAGACCTTGTGCCCATCCATTCATCTCCTGACAGAGACCAGCGGATCACGGTTTCCCAGGTATGCGTGCGGGACGAGGTTCTCGTCTACCACTGTTGTAGGGCCATCAGAGGTTCTGGAGCATTCGCCCGTTTCATCGGCATCGCCGACTGCACCTTCGCTATGGTAGAGAGAAGGAAGAACGTGACGATTCGGCCATCTGGTGCAGCAAGCTTGTCGACATCCACAAGCAATACAAGATCATCGGCAATGGGCAGGAGAAGGACTCCTTGGTTAACCTCGCCGAGACCATCATCAACCCCTACTACGCCAACATGAAAGAAGGCAACGATACCAAGGAGCTCCACCGGCCACCCTGCATCTGAACAAGTCAACCCTCGTACTGCCCTTCGCGTGCGTCTTACCCCGCTCTAGTTCGTTTAGTCCATGGTCTCGACGTCATCCTCCACCTTGGTGCTGTCGACGTGGCTCCGCCGTCTGTCGTTCCCAACATGGTCAGCAAAATAAGAGGAATCGAGAGACAACTCTTCGTCGAGAGGCTGATAGTCCCGGGCCCACCAGGTCCATGGCCCAGGTTTTGTTGTTTAACATGGGCAGGTCACGAGAACGGGCCGTTGACCCGTTGGCTGGGCAGCTTGAGGTTGCTGCTAGCCCACCCGAGTTCAAGTCCCGGCTTGGAAGTGTGGTGCTCGCGGAGTTTCTCCTATAAAAAAAATGCCAACGAGGGTTAGCCCTTGGGTTGGTCTCATTTTTATAACATGGGCAGCCCATGACATGTTTCAATGTTTTTTGGATCTAGCGGCCTCTGGGCCTCCCACCCTAGCTTGTCTATAACATCTGCAGCCCAAGTTATGTTTGTTTTTTCAAGACGACGCACATCTCAGTTCTTTTTTTCTATAAGAATGCCAAACTGAACCTATGTTTTCCCTTCAATAATATATATATATATATACATCTTATTTTATTACATATATATATATATATATATATGTAACATAAGGTTGCATTAAACCTGCTGTTCGTCCAACCATTTTATAGACCTTCCCACTTCCTTTATTTTTTGTTTTTATTAATCCTATATTTGAATTTTCTTCCTCTTTCTTTTTCAATGTAAACTGAGTTTTCTCTCAGTACATTTCCCCAGAACCAACTCAACTGTCCCACGTCTAGCCTAAAAATAATAATACCCCACGTCCTATTAACTCATCAAATTAAAATGATATTTTATTTCGTAAACTGAAAGTTCTTATAAAATAATAATAATAATTGTTTATATATAACTTGGCAAGTTAACTCCTACTGATTGCGTACATAAGCTTGCAAATATTTTACTAACCAATGCAGTAATAGACGTGCAATCATGTGTTTATGTTTTTATAACATTTCTCCGTCCAGCCCAACTTGATATTTTCACCCAGCCCAGCAAGTCGCGGATTTAGAGCAAAAATGCAAATGGGCTTTAAATTCTACCATATATATAAATGGGCTGCATAGATGCTACATCATTGTTTCACCCAGCCCACCAAATGGACTAAAAACCAAATGGACTGGCTGACATGTGGGCCAGTAGGTCGAAGCCTAAGCAAGGCGTTGGATTTACATCCAATGGCCGACATTCTTCTTCAATCTCTCATCTTCTTCCCCCAGCGCTGCTGGGACCGCCTACTCCAGCCTCCAGAGTCCAGTGGCGTTGTTTTGCAGTGAAATGCTACCCCACCGACGGCTAGACCATCCCTCCACTCCGCACCTCATGCTATTCTGTGCCGAGTGTAGACCAACCCCGCACCTGAACCAGTCAAGTTTCCCACTCCTCTTCGTCTGCGACTCCACTGCCGCGTCTTCCCCATCTCCAAGTTGTTCCAGTCTGGAGCCTCGCCGTCGTCCACCAACTCGCTGCACTCGGCGTTGTGTGGTCGACAAACGAGAGTCATCGGAAGAGGACTGTACGTGAGAGCCTGACGGCTGGGACCCACGAGGTCCATGGTCGCACACCAGGAAAGTTCCTCCTTATTAAGCCATTTCCTTCCCCTGACAGCTGGGACCCACCAGAAGTATCTTCGCACGGAAGGAAGTGCCTCCTTGTTATGCGAAAAAAACCATTTCTTCCGATGATAGCTGCGCCCCAGCAGATTTGGTGGCTGACTTGTGGACCCACCATATTTCGTGAAAAAAGTTCCCCCCGCTGTCAGCTAGGACCCACCGGAAGTGCCTCCTTATTACGCACAAAAAAATGAATACTCCCCCTGCTAGCTGGGACCCACCTTGGTGGGAGGCTTACTTGTGGGCCTACTAAGTTGACGACGACGGAGGGCTTTGTCAACTTAGTCAATATGAACGATTCTAGCTCCAGTGACCGTATGATGTCCCTCCAACGGCCGTAGTGCTTCTTCAACCTCTGGTCTTCATGCTCCAGCCGCCCAAGGCAGCGCCGGTCATGCCGCATGCTCCTGCCTCCCATGGCTGGTTGTGCTGCCGCGGAGGCCTCACCGCCCCCTACTATTCGCACCGCTGGCCAGGCCCTGCGGCGACGACAGCCTCACACTGCAGCCGAACCAGTGAACCCTCGTACTCCTCTCCGCGCGGGCTTCCACTGCCGCGTCTTCCCTGGCTCCACGTCGTCCCCTTCCTAGGCCTCGCTGTCGTCCACTGCCCTGGTGCTCTCCGCGCGGCGTGGTCAACGTAGTCAAGGAACGACTTCCATCGGAAGAGTACAATACGTGGAGAGGCTGACAGCTGGGTCCACGGCGGCCGCAAGGAAGTGCCTCCTTATTACGCGCAAAATAATTATTCCTCCACGTGATAGGAGGGACCCACTGGACGGGCCACCGTATTTTGCGAAAAAACATTTCCCCCCCTGACTGCTGGGACCCACCAGCTACATCTTCGCATGCAAGGAAGTACGTCCGGGAAAAAAAACCATTAACCCCCCTGACTGTTGGGACCCACAAGCTACATCTTCGCACGCTAGGAAGTGCCTGACAGTCGGGACCCACCTAGTTGAAGCATACGTAGCATTTTCATTCTGGTCACGAACGTGTACGTACATACTGGTCGATGTAGAGGCGCGCACGCGTCATAGTAGAGGCGCGCACATAGCATGTACATGTATGCACAACGGCCAGGGTGCAAGAAAGTAAATACAGCCACGTACGTACATACGGGCGGGGTCTTGAACGCCTACTCGCGCATATGTACGGCCAGGTCTCATGTACATGGCTGGGTCGGAACGGATAAACAGTGTCGTCATCGTGTTCATGTTGAGGCAACGAAATGGGTCGTGTTCATCGGGAGGCAACAGAATGCATCGTGTTCATCAGGAAGCAACGGAACACTTGGGAGCCAACCGGCTTGGACGGCACAGGCGAGGAAACGAGGCCTGGCGTACCGTAGAACGGAGGAAGCGGCCTTGTGTTCGACCGGCAACGTTCGAAACGGGATCCTGTTCATCGGGAGGGGTCTGGCGTACCGCAAAACTGAGGGAACGGACTTGTGTTGGACCTCCTACAGTCGAAATGGGGTCCTGTTGATCGGGAGGGGTGTGGCGTACGGCAAAACGGACGAAACGGACTTGTGTTGGAGCACTACGGTCGAAACGGGGGACCCGTTCATCGGGAGGGGTGTGGCATACCGCAAAACGGGACTCCACAGGATACTGTTCATCTCCATCGTCGACCTCCTTCAGCCTCCATGGGCTACTGTTCATCCACCGTCGACCTCCTCTAGCCTCCACCTACGACTGTTCATCCACGGGCTCCCTGTTCATCCATCCTCCATCGCGCGCTACTCCACCGGCTACTGTTCAACCACCCCTCTCCACGGGCTCCTGTTCAACCACCCCTCCATGGGCTACTGTTCATCCACCCCTCCACCGTCTACTGTTCATCCAGCCCTCCACGGGGTTGTCCTGTTCATCTAGCCCTCCACGGGGTCCTGTTCATCTAGCCCCAACCGGCTCGATCGATCGGGGTCCTGTTCATCCAGAGGCAACACCACGGGATCTTGTTCATCCACCCCACCGCTCACTGTTCATCCAAGCCCTCCCCGTAACACTCATTGTTTATCCAGAGGTAGCATCGATCGGCTTTAGTTAGCAGCAGTAGCGAAGGAATTGCTCGATCTGGTTCAGTTAACAGCCATCGATCGATCGCTCGGGTTCAGTAACGCGTAGCCTGTAGTTCAATCGCTTGGGTTCAGTTAGAGCCCAACGCCTCGCTCGGGTTTAGTTAGAGCCAACGCCTCGCACACACGTGCGCACGTGTACGAGAGAAACGCGCATCGCTCGGCCCCCGACCACCCACCGTAACCGGGAACTCGCCGAAATTTTCCTTGCACTCGCTTCTACCATGGTTTTTTCCATCATGGACGGCCCAAAGAATGTCATGCAGCTGCGTATCCGGCCCACCCAGGACGAAAAGCCTATTTTCTGTCATGATTTTTTGTCATAGAAGTAGGAGCCCACCACATCTATGATGATACCGGGTTTTGTCACAATTGTCGTCATAGAAGTGTCATAAGTATGATAGAATTTTTTTTCGTTCAGCCCAAAATGTCAGGGATGTGTCTTTTTTTGTAGTGCTTGCTGGATTTCTGGAGGCAAAGACTCTATCATGGCGTTTAAATTGGCGGGCTTGTGACTGAGGGCATCGGCAACCACGTTAGCCTTTCCCGGATGATAATTTATTCCCAGATCATAGTCCTTGACCAACTCGAGCCATCTTCACTGCACAAGGTTTAAGTCTGGCTGAGTAAAGATATATTTGAGACTCTTGTGGTCCGTAAATATCTGACATCTCTTCCCAATGAGATAATGTCTCCAAATATTTAGAGAGTGCACAACCGCGGCCAATTCCAAATCGTGCGTAGGATAATTTCCTTCATAAGGTCGTACCTCTTGAGATGCGTAGGCTACCACCTTGCCGTCTTGCATAAGTACGCACCCAATGCCTTTTCTAGATGTGTGACAATACACATCAAAGCTGTGGTAAATATCTGGGAGAGTCAGGACAGGTGCTGATGTCAATCGGGCTTTTAGCTCATTTAAGCTCTGCTGGAAATCCTCATTCCATTCAAACTTCCAGTCTTTCTTGAGGAGTTCTGTCATTGGCTTGGCAATTTTGGAGAATCCTTCGCTGAACCGGCGATAGTATCTGGCTAATCCAAGAAAACTCCTGACTTCGGATACTGTCGTGGGTGCTGCCCAATCAAGCACATCTCTCACTTTGCTGGGATCTACTACAATACCTTCTACTGAAAGAACATGCCCCAAAAATCCGACTTGTTTGAGCCAAAACTCACACTTGCTGAATTGTGCATACAGCTGATGGTCACGAAGTCTCTGTAAAACTGCTCGAAGGTGTTCCTTATGTTCCTCGTCACTATTAGAGTATATGAGAATATCATCGATGAAGACCACCACAAACTTATCCAAGAATTCCATGAACACCTTGTTCATCATATGCATGAAAAAGGTGGGGGCATTTATGAGACTGAAGGACAACCGTATATTCAAAAAGACCGTAACGAGTAGTGAACGAGGTCTTAGGAATATCTTCCTTCTTGATCTTTAGTTGATGATATCCGGTCCTTAAATCAATCTTCAAAACTAGTTTGGCACCACTGAGATGATTGAATAAATCATCAATCCTCGGTAGTGGGTATTCGTTCTTTATGGTGACATCGTTCAACAGCCGGTAGTCCACACACATTCTGAGACCACCATCTTTCTTGTCCACAAATATTGCAGGTGATCCCCATGGTGAAGAACTTGGGCGGATATATCCTTTTTGCAACATGTCATCCAACTGCTTCTTTAATTCCACGAGTTCGGAGGAAGGCATTCAGTAATACTTTTTGTACAATGGTGCAATCCCGGGTACCAGATCAATTGCAAACTCAAGCTCCCGGTCTGGTGGCATTCCGGGCAATTCTTCGGGGAATACATCGGCAAATTCGCTGACTATAGGAATCAGATCCAATTCTTCAGCTACTGTAGTGAAGACTGAGGGAGTCCTGGACTAAGGGGTCCGAGGACAGCCGGACTATATACTGTGGTCGGACTGTTGGACTATGAAGATACAAGATAGAATACTTCATCCCGTGTCCGGATGGGACTCTCCTTGGCGTGGAAGGCAAGCTTGGCGATTCAGATATGTAGATTCCTTTCTCTGTAACCGACTTTGTATAACCCTAGTCCCCCCAGTGTCTATATAAACTGGAGGGTTTAGACTTCTAGGGTTTAGCCACAACAATCATAACCTCATAGGCTAGACTTCTAGGGTTTAGCCATTACGATCTCGTGGTAGATCAACTCTTGTAATACTCATATTCATCAAGATCAATCAAGCAGGAAGTAGGGTATTACCTCCATAGAGAGGGCCCAAACCTGGGTAAATATTGTGTCCCCCGCCTCCTGTTACCAGTAGCCTTAGACATATAGTTCGGGACCCCCTACCCGAGATCCGCCGGTTTTGACACTGACATTGGTGCTTTCATTGAGAGTTCTGCTGCGTCGTCACTAGAAGGCTTGATGGCTCCATCAATCATCTACAACAACGCAGTCCAGGGGGGATCTTCCTTCCCGGACAGATCTTCGTATTCGGCGGCTTCGCACTGCGGTCCGACTCGCTTGGCCATCTAGAGCAGATCGATAGCTACGACCCTGGCCATCAGGTCAGATTTGGAAGCATGAATTTTGTGGCCTATATCTGTGGAGACTTGATCTTCGACGGGTTCGAGCCCATGACGGCTGTCCTCGGCCACCATGATGAACATGACCTATATCAGTCATCTGGCCACGCGTACGAGATAGCGCCTGTGACCGCCCGGGCCCTAGAGCCGGAGCAGACCGCGTCATCCGAAGACAGGAAGCTTAACCCTGTCACTGAGGCCGCAGACTCAGCGGCGCTCGAGTCGCACACAGACCCAACATCGAGCTGGGCTTGTGTCACCGGAACCTCGGACTCATCTCCGGCCATGGGTTCCGGACCACGTGCATCCGCGTCCATCGAACCTGATTGGGCGCCGGTCTTGGAGTTCAGCTCCGCAGACATCTTTCAGCACTCGCCTTTTGGCGACGTGTTAAACTCATTGAAGTCCCTCTCCTTGTCAGGGGACTCTCGGCCGAACTATGTCCGGCTCGAATGGGAAGCGGATGACGAAGAACTTCATTTCCCACCCACCACCCACGTCATTGCCACTGTCGAGGACTTAACCGACACGCTTGATTACGGCTCCGAGGACATCGACGGTATGGACGACGATGCCAGAGAGGAGCAGGCACAAAAACCACCACCTTTAGGGCAATGAACAACTACATCGTCAAACGATATATACATGGTGGACACGCCAAAGGAGAATGAGGCCGACAGCGATAACATCATGCATGTCGATGAACCTCCTAAGCGCCGGTGTCCCAATCGCCGACCTTGATCCGGCAAAAGGAAAATAGCAACATTGTCACGGACGATGATGATAATCTGAACCAAGCTGAGGACCCCGCAGACCCAGCGTTGGAGCAGGGCGTGCGAGAGGACGGTGAACATAGTCCGGAGATGTTGTCTGACCACAACGACACCGAAGATAGCAATTACCAACCTGTCTCTGAAGAGGAGACCAGCCGGGGCGATGACGAGTTCGTCATCCCAGAAGAACCATTAGAACAAGAACGCCTCCACCAAAGGCTTATCGCCACTGCAAGGAGCCTGAAGAAGCAGAAGCAACGGCTTAAAGCCGCACAGGATAAGCTCAATGACAGATGGAATGAAGTGCTAGACGCTGAGGAAAAATACGGCGATAATCGCCAGACAAAGAGCTATCCTAATCGTAAACTATTGCTCAAATTCGACGACGAGGCTATCGCGCCTATACCGCCGAAAAACACTACGGCCGACAAGCCGGACCGACCACCTCGTGGTCGAGACAGAGCAGCTAGCAATACCGTACACAAGCCCGCACCCCCTCCTTGCAAAGGAAGGAAGGTTGCGGCCCAGGACCAGAAGCACGATCTACGTGAGGACCTGGACAAAAAAGCTGGCAAAACCAGGTCCATCTATGGATCCAGGGAACGTGCTCCTACACATGATCATGGTTATCAAACAAAATACGCTGGCCATTTACTAGCTTGGAACCAACACCGAACATTACAACCGTCGGACCCAATCCACAACACAGCCAGATATAGGGGTGCCGCACACCCATTGTGCTTCACCGATGAGGTGCTAGAACATGATTTTCCAGAAGGGTTCAAACCCGTAAACATCGAGACGTATGATGGAACGACAGACCCTATGGTTTGGATAGAAGACTTTATTCTTCACATCCACATGGATCGCAGAGATGATCTCCACGTCATCAAATATTTAGCCCTCAAGCTAAAAGGACCAGCTCGGCACTGGCTAAAAAGCCTCCCTGAAAATTCCATAGGAAGCTGGGAGGAACTTGAGGATGCTTTTCGGGCCAATTTCCAAGGGACCTATGTAGGGCCCCCCGGATGCAGACGATCTAAATAACATAATCCAACAACCCAGAGAATCAACCCGTAAGCTTTGGAACTGTTTTTTCACTAAGAAGAACCAAATCATCGACTATCCGGACACCAAAGCCCTAGCGGCGTTCAAACATAGCGTCTGGGACTAATGGTTAGCCACACACCTCGGCCAAGAAAAGCCAACGACAATGGCCGCCTTAACCACACTCATGACCCGTTTTTGCGCGGGCGAAGGCAGCTGGTTAGTGATAACCCGCAAGTATACGGGATAGTTGTTGCCTCTTTCGATAAGTAAGAGTGTTGAACCCAACGAGGAGCTAAAGGTATATCAAATACTCTCTCAAGTCCTATCGGCCACTGATACGACTCTACGCATGCTTGACATTCGCTTTACCTAGAACAAGTATGAAACTAGAAGTACTTTGTAGGTGTGATAGGATAGGTTTGCAAGATAATAAAGAGTACGTAAATATAAACTAGGGGCTGTTTAGATAAAGATGCAATAAAGTAAATATATCGAGTGTGGAAAAGTGGTGGTAGGAGTTGTGAAATTGTCCCTAAGCAATTGACTACGTTACTAGACCAGTAATCACTATTGCAATTTTATTTGAGGGAGAGGCATAAGCTAACATACTTTCTCTTCTTGGATCATATGCACTTATGATTGGAACTCTAGCAAGCATCCGCAACTACTAAAGATCATTAAGGTAAAACCCAACCATAGCATTAAAGTATCAAGTCCCCTTTATCCCATACGCAAACAACCTACTTACTCGGGTCTGTGCTTCTGTCACTCACGCCACCCACCATAAGCAAATCATAAACATATGTCAAACCCTACAACGGGAATCCCTCATGCTTGCGCGACACGGAGGGCAACATAGGACAGCACCAATAATAAAACATGCAACTCAAACCAATCATAGCAATTCATCAATCACCGATAGGACAACGAAAATCTACTCAGACATCATAGGATGGCAACACATCATTGGATAATAATATGAAGTATAAAGCCCCATGTTCAAGTAGAGGGTACAGCGGGTTGCGGGAGAGTGGACCGCTGTATATAGAGGGGGGAAGGTGATGGAGATGTTTGTGAAGATGGCGGAGGTGTTGGTGAAGATCGTGGTGATGATGATGGCCCCCGGCAGCGCTCCGGCGCCATCGGAAGCAAGGGGGGGAGAGGCCCCCTTCTTCATCTTCTTCCCTGACCTCCTCCCTAGATAGGAGAAGGGTCTCCCCTCTGGTCCTCGGCTCCCATGGCTTGGGAGGGGCGAGAGTCCCTCCGAGATTGGATCTATCTCTTTGTTTCTGCGTTCTAGATATCTGCCCTGGCACCGTTTCTTTTATATCCGGAGATGCGTAACTCCGATTGGATTGACACCTTCGCCCAGATCGTTTTCCAAAAATTAGCTTTCTTGCGGACAAAGAAGGGCATCAACCGCCTTATGAGTGGCCCAGGAGGGTGGTGGGCGTGCCCACCTAAAGTGGGTGTGGGCCCCTATCGCCTAGCTACCTCAGGCACCGTCTCGCGTTGATTTTTCTTCCAAAAAATCACAAATATTCCAAAATAATTCTCCGTCTGTTTTTATCCCATTTGGACTCCGTTTGATACAGGGTTTCTGCGAGACATAAAATATGCAACAGACAGGAACTGGCACTAGGCACTGGATCAATATGTTAGTCCCAAAAATAATATAAAAATTTGCCAAAAGTATATGAAAGTTGAATAATATTGGCATGGAACAATAAAAAATTATAGATACGACGGAGACATATCAGCATCCCCAAGCTTAATTCCTGCTCGTCCTCGAGTAGGTAAATGATAAAAAAGATAATTTTTTATGTGGAATGTTACCTAGCATAATCTTGATCATATGTCTAATCATGGCATGAATATTAAGACACGAGTGATTCAAAGAAATAGTCTATCATTTGACATAAAAAACAATATTACTTCGAGCGTACCAATAAAGCAATCATGTCTTTTCAAAACAACAAGGCCAAAACAAGCTTATCCCTACAAAATCATATAGTTTGGCCATGCTTCATTTTCATCACACAAAATGCTCCCATCATGCACAACCCCGATGACAAGTCGAGCAATTGGTTCATACTTTTTAACGTGCTTCAGCTATTTCAACCCTCACGCAATACATGAGCGCAAGCCATGGATATAGCACTATAGGTGGAATAGAATATAATGATGGAGGTTATGTGGATAAGACAAAAAGGGAGAACGTCTCACATCGATGCGGCTAATCAACGGGCTATGGAGATGCCCATCAATTGATGTCAATGTGAGGCGTAGGGATTGCCATGCAACGGATGCACTAGAGCTATAAGTGTATGAAAGCTGAAACTGAAACTAAGTGGGTGTGCATCCAACTTGCTTTCTCATGAAGACCTAGGGCATTTGAGGAAGCCCATCGTTGGAATATACAAGCCAAGTTCTATAATGAAAATTCCCACTAGTATATGAAAGTGATAACATAGGAGACTCTCTATATATGAAGAACATGGTGCTACTCTGAAGCACAAGTGTGGAAAAAGGATAGTAACATTGCCCCTTTTCTTTTTGTTTTTTTCTTTTTTTCTTTTTGTGTGGGCTTCTTTGGCCCCCTTTTTTATTTAGGCTTCTTTGGCCTTTCCTTTTTTTCTTTTTTTTCTTTGTTTTGGGGCAATGCTCTATAATGATGATCATCGCACTTTTATTTACTTACAACCCAATATTACAACTCGATACTAGAACAAAGATATGACTCTATATGAATGCTTCCGGTAGTGTACCGGGATGTGCAATGATCTAGAGTAGCAATGACATCAAAAAACGGACAAGCCATGAAAACGTCATGCTAGCTATCTTACGATCATGCAAAGCAATATGACAATAAATTCACAAGTCATGTATATGATGATGATGGAAGTTGCATGGCAATATATCTCGGAATGGCTATGCAAATGCCATGATAGGTAGGTATGGTGGCTGTTTTGAGGAAGATATAATGAGGGTTATGTGTGATAGAGCATATCATGTCACGGGGTTTGGATGCACCGACGAAGTTTGCACCAACTCTCAAGGTGAGAAAGGGCAATGCGCGGTTTCCGAAGAGGCTAGCAATGATGGAAAGGTAAAAGTGCGTACAATCCATGGACTCACATTAGTCATAAAGAACTCATATACTTATTGCAAAAAGTTGATTAGCCCTCGAAGTAAAGTAGTACTACGCATGCCCCTAGGGGGATAGATTGGTAGGAAAAGACCATCGCTCGTCCCCGACCGCCACTCATAAGGAAGACAATCAAAGAAACACCCCATGCTTAAAATTTCTCACACAACGTTTACCATACGTGCATGCTATGGGACTTGCAAACCTCAACACAAGTGTCTCTACAATCCACAACCACCCACTAGCATGACTCTAATATCACCATCTTTATATCGCAAAACTATTGCAAGGAATCAAACATATCATATTCAGCGATCTACAAGTTTATGTAGGATTTTATGACTAACCATGTGAATGAAAAATTCCTGTCATCTCTCTAAATAGATATAAGTGAAGCAAGAGAGTTTAATTCTTTCTACAAAAGATATGCCCACGCTCTAACCAATATAAGTCAAGCAAAAGAGCATTCTATAAATGGCGGTTTTCTATGTAAAGAGAAACATGCAATCCAAACTTCAAATGTTATAAGTGAAGCACATGAAGCATTCTATAAATCAACCAAGGACTATCTCATACCATCATGGTGCATAAAAGAAAAGTGAAAACTAAATGCAAAAGACGCTCCAAGACTTGCACATAATGCACGAACGAAACGAATCCGAAAACATACCGATACTTGTTGAAGAAAGAGGGGATGCTTTCCGGGGCATCCCCAAGCTTAGACGCTTGAGTCTCCTTGAATATTTACTTGGGGTGCCTCGGGCATCCCCAAGCTTGAGCTCTTGCCTCTCTTCCTTCTCCTCATATCGAGACGTCCTCGATTAGAAACTTCATCCACACAAAACTTCAACAGAAAACTCGGTAAGATCCGTTAGTATAATAAAGCAAATCACCACTCTAAGTACTGTTGCAAACCAATTCATATTTTGTTTTCACATTGTGTCTACTGTAATATAATTTTTCCATGGCTTAATCCACTGATATAACTTGATATATTCATCAAAACCAGCAAACTATGCATCAAAAATAGAATCTATCAAAAACAGAACAGTCTATAGCAATCTGAACATTCACCATACTTCTGTTATTCCATGAATTCTACCAAAATTAGAAAAAGTAAACAAGTTGTATATCAAGACACTGCAAAAAGAATCAGAACCGTTTGACGTTCCAGTTAAAAATGTAAAATCGGGCACTACAGCCAAAGTTTCTGTCCTGCACCGTACAAACCAACAAGCATTGTATACATCCTAAAGGCAAACCTTGGCACATTATTTTTATAATACAATGGAATTGTACAAGGGGATAATTATTTTTGTTTAGAAGTTTCTGTAATTAAGATTCACAAAGTTTCCGTAAGCATGAACAAAGTTCAAGGAGCTCTCCCACTTCAACAATGCTTGTCTTTCTTACTTTCACTTTCCTTTTTGAAAAGTTTTTAGGTTCCCCTCTTTATTTTTTTTGTTTTTAAACTATATAAAAGCACTCAACAGAAATAAATGACTCTCTAAAACTTCCGGGTTTTCTCCCTGGCAGCGCTTTCTTTAAAGCCATTAAGCTAGGCATTTAGTGCTCAAGTAATGAATCCACCCGGATCCCAAGGTATATCAAAGCCAATTTTAATTAACAATGATTTGTAATTTAGTAGTGAGCACAAAGTAACATATATCATGCAACAACGAAGTCTAACTCTCTTCCTATGCATCGGCGTGTCATAAAATAACAATTCATGCACACATAGTAAAGGCCAATGCATAGTATAAGCAGTTTCTTGCAATTCTATCATGTTGGAAACATAAAGAGGCGAAGGTGTAGTTCCTATCTCATAATAATTGCAAGTAGGAGCAGCAAGCGCATGCATATTACATGCATCAAAATCATCATGTGCAACAGTAAAAGGCAACCCATCAATATAATCTTTAATAATCACAAACTTCTCCGATATAGTGTAGTTTGGAGAATTCAAAAAGATAAGGGGACTATCATGCGTGGGTGCAATAGAAACAATTTCATGTTTAACATAAGGAACTATAGCAAGTTCATCTCCATAAGCATAATTCATATTGGCATCTTGGCCAAAAGCATAGCAAGCATCATCAAAAAGGGATATTTCAAGAGAATCAATGGGATCATAGCAATCATCCTTCGGTAAGCACGAAGGGAAATTAAACAATGTATGAGCTGAAGAGTTACTCTCATTAGAAGGTGGGCACGGGTGATCAATCCGCTCTTCCTCCTTTTGTTCTTCGCTCTCCTCATGTCGGGGAAACTAATCCACGAACACCTATGGGACCGGCGGACCGAGCCCCTTTCGGTTCGGCGGGGGGTGGAGATCGCACGAAGAGCAGATCGAGGCGAAGCACACGAGCAGTTTACCCAGCTTCGGAGCTCTCCGGAGAGATAATACTCCTACTGCTGCTTGTCTGATTGTATTGAGTTCTTTCTCGGGAGCGCTGAGTGCTACAGTACACTCTAGCTGCTAACGAGACCGAGCGTGAGTGTTTTCTGGCTTCGAACCTTCCGAACCCCCCTCTACGTTGCGCATGGGCCTCCTTTTATATGCTCAAGGGATCACCGACAGGTGGCAACGTAGACAAGGGTAAAAATGGAAAAGGACTTGCGGTTGGTACAGCTACCTGTACAGTGTATCATACCTAACCCTGACGGCAGGGGACAAAGACATTAAATGCCTGTCTACGTCGCCCAAACAGTGCAAACAGGGACCGTCAGGGACGCCACCGCTCGCCACGATGGCAATCTTGTCAGTGCCGCTTGCCACCGCGCACCGGTAGCTGCACATCCTCTCGCCACGCACTCTTGGAAAGGCCCCAGGGCGACACGTTGGTGGATGCGCTGGAGGGTAGGTACAGGGTGGTAGCGTGCCGCGGCAAGTGCCTTGCCGCGGTCGCTGTCTTGTCGCGTCCAGAGGCTTGTCGCTCCCCGGGCCTTGCCGGGACACGTGGCACGTCGCGGCAAACTCCTTGGGATGCCTTGGTGGGCCTTCCCGGCAAGCTCCTCTTGCCGGGGCCTTGTCTCCTTGGCTTGGATACTTTGCTCTTATGCCTTCGTTGGCCTTCCCGGCAAGCTCCTCTTGCCGGGGCCTTGTCTCCTTGGCTTAGATACTTTGTTCTTGAATGGCTCCACAGGAACCGTGGAGGACCTCGGCGGTCACCCGGCAAGCCTTGCCGCGGGTGGCTGCAACTGCCCGTGCACAAGTTCTGGATACTAGGGTACCCCTACTCTAGTACACCGACAGGAGCCCCCGGGCCTGGGCCACACACGGTGCCGAGCGCTGTTGGGCCAGGCCCAAAACAGGGCATGGGCACGCGTAGCCTGGGTTACGCCGTATCTTTCTCCGTATCCACCGCGCCCTCCCCCAACGGCACGCGTCGAATGCGGCGTCGTGGGAGAGATCGTGGGTGGTTTCTTTATTCGGAAGGGCGAAACGTCCGCCCCTCCCTCTTTATAGGCAGGGGAAACAGGGACAGTTCGCCCATCTTGCCGGTTGTTACTCCATTTCCCAAATCTCCGCCGCTCCCCCCTTCTTCCCGAAGTTGAGAGAGAGAGAGCAGCGCTCCGCCCCCTGTTGCCAGTAGCACCACCAACGCCGTCGATCTCCCCCACCACCTCCACCATGGCTCTGAAAGCCGACAAGGGGAAGGGCGTGAAGTCGGTCGAGGCGCAGCGGCTCGGGGCGCTGCGAAAGGAGCGGGCCCTCTTCCCCCCTCAGCTTGTCGCGAAGGAGCTGAGGGAGTACTACTACCTCTTCTGGTCGACGGAGACGCGAGCGCATCCGCGCACGAGGGTACTCCCGGCTGCCGCATCGGAACTGGCTCCAAATGGGTACCCCTTCTTCGCGCTATTCTTCTACTGCGGGCTCTGCCCGCCCTCTCTGAATTCTTCTATGACATCATGAACACCTACGGGTTCCGCCTCCTTGATTTCACCCCCAACGTCGTTCTGACCATGGCAGTTTTCGCACATCTCCGTGAAAACTTTGTCGGAGTCCATCCAAATGTAGCCCTCTTCCGCCACTTCTTTATGCCCCGGGTTGAGAGAGGAGAGCCTCTCGTCGGCGGGATCGCTTGGATCTCAAGAGTCGGCAAGAAGGAAGCTTATCTGGAGGGAGAGATCCGCAGCAAGTGGGAGGAATGGAGAGCAGAGTGGTGTTGGATCGTCGAGGAGAACCCGCAGCAATTTACTGCCCTGCGCCAAGCCCCAATAGTGCGCGGCAATGATTGGCGCAACGTGGCCCCGGAAGACGATAGGCTGAAGATTGCCGTCACCCGGATCCTTCGCCTCAGGCTTGCCGGGCTCACCGTAGGCACCGTTGGCGCAGACTTTCTCCGCCGCCGCATCGCCCCCTTGCAGGAGAAGAGGAGACCCTCCTGGGAGTTCCGGAACTCGGCGGATATCATGAGGCTGCGCCCGGGCCTCAACTTCAACTTCACCGTCCTGGAGCTGGATGCTATGCTCCTGGAGCTGTTCAAGCACGATCCTCAACATCCAATCATGTTGCCGAGGGGTGTGGTTCCGTTGTGCAACAACTCTTCGCTCGACCGCATCCGCGCAATGATGCCGTTGTGCGACTCGCACGGAATCGTCCCGACTTGGCAAGAGCCTGCAGACGACGTCGTGCGGGATTTCTTTGACGGCCTGGTAGAAGTGCCGATCCGCCCCGATGAACAGAAGAGCCTCACCCGCGACACCACCGATAATGAGATGCAGCGCATCGCCACCAGGCTGGAAGAGGTGGCAGCAGCCGTTGCCGCGGGTGAGTTCGGATTCACCATGGAGGAGGCAGAGGCAGCAGAGGCGACAAGTCTTGCCGAGCGCGAGGAGTTTGTCGGTGAGGAAGAGCTTGCCGGGCCCGAAGATGAGCCGAGTGAGCCCGCCGAGGGAGAGCTTGTCGGGCCCGAACCTTCAGACAGCTTGCCACAAGCGGAACCCCTAGCCCCACCAAGAAGGCGTCTCCGCAGGGCCGGGGACGTAGCGGGGCAGCAAACGAGTCAACAACCGCCGTGCCGCGCCACACGCTCTACCGCGGCAAGCACAGTTGCCGCGGGAGCGCCTCACGCCGCTGCGGCAACTGGGGCGGGGTCTTCCCGGTCCACCGCTACTGCCCCTGCCAAGCGGGCAAGGGAACCTACTCCTCCGCCTCATCCCACCGGAGGCGAGCCGGACTTTGATCTCTCCGCGCTCAGCTCGGACGAGGAAGAAGAAGAGTAAGATTCTTTGTTGTTCTTGCAACCCTTCAATTTTGTTGCTTTGTCTTGTATCTGACTTGCTTTTACTCTGAACCTATTCCTTTTCAGGACGCTGGCCCAGAGAGCGGCGAAGAGAGCCAAGGCCCTGGTGATTGTCATCGAGGATGATCCCACCGCGACGGCAGAGGACATGTCCGAGACCACCTTGTTGGACCCGGCAACCATTCCCCAAAGCAGCCCCCAGCGTAAGTGTATTGTTTATTTCCTGCTTTCGGGCGCGCATGGGTGCTCCTTCTTTGCTGATATCTGATTGCTGGTTTGTGCAGGAGCAGAGCAGCCTCACCAGGGCCCGGAGGCCGCTCCCGAAATGCCATCTGCTTCCACTACACCGCCAAGGGAGGATTCCCCGGCAAGGGAGCGTTCTCCGGCAAGGGAAAATTCTCCGGCAAGGGGTAGTTCTCCGGCAAGGGATAGCACCAGCGATCCTCCGGTGATTGAGACCACGACCGCAGATCCTAGCACAAGTAATCCTTTTGCCTGAGAACTTCCCTTGGGTTCTTCTTCTTCTGATTTTCTTTTTTGAATGTTCGCTTGATTTCTCTCCCTTTTTCCGTTCGCCAGATCCATCTGCCTCGGAGCCGACGGAAACCGAGGTCGCCGGCGAGGAGAACGCGCGCAGCAGCGTTGACGACGCCATCACCACCGAAGGAGAGGCCGGCGCTGATGATCCTGCCGGCAAATAGGCCGCTAAGGCTGCCGCCGCAGAAGCCGACGAGGGATCTGGCGATCACACTGACGGCCCTGAGGCCGCAGGAGCGCCAGGCGCTATGCTGACCGCCGATCCCTCCGCCGCTGCTGCAGCGCCAGGCTCCGAAGAGCCCCAGCCCGGCGCCTATCTGAAGGCCGGCGATGACATCTTCATCAAGCTCCCCTGGGCTTCAAGCTCCAGGGCGCCGGTCGAAGGAGAGATGCTGGACAAAGAAGTACTTGCCTCCGCTGGGCTGAAGCTGGTTGACGCGCCAAGAAGCAGCAGCGACGAGCCTGAGGAGGAGCGGCTGCTGCGGAAGCTGCTGTCACTCTACCGCGCCCGACAAGCCAAGCTGGTGTCCCGCGAAGCACTTGTCGCGAAGGCGGGAGTTGACATTGAGAAGCGCACGGAGGAGCTCCGGGGCCTCAGGCATGAAGCTCTCCGGTCCTTGGCAGAGGAGCGGGAGCAACTTCTCGAGGAGCGGAAAGCCTTCCTCCTCGAGAAGGCTGAAGCTGAAGAGAAGCAACGGCTTGTCGCCGAAAACCTATTTGCGCATGAAGGAGAGTTGGCGTCGCGCAAGGTCAATCTTGACAGCCACGAGGAGGAGCTTGCTGCGTGCGAGCAAGCAATTGGCGGGGCTCTCAAGGAGGCAAAGGATGTTGCCGTAGCTGCCGAGGCCGCCAAGAAGGAGCTGGAGACGAAGGTGGCGCAGCTGGAAGCCGATCTCAGGGCGAGCGGCGAGGAGCTTGCCGCGCTTAAGCGTGAGCGCGAGAAGGACGCTTCCGCTCATGGTGAGCTGCAGGGTCTTCTCGCTGAGAGGAGCAAGGAGCTCAGCGCCGCCAAGGATTCCAATGCAGATCTCGAGTTGAAGCTGGCCACGTTGACTCAGATGCTGGACGGCACCAGGGAGCGGGAAGCGGCCTTGTCGGAGAAAATCAAGGCCGACGAGGCGCTGCTGGCGAATGCTGCTGCCGCCCAGGACACTTTCAGGGAAACCGTGGAGCATTGGACCGAGGGTCTTGTGGATGCTGCCGCGGCCATCGACAAGGAGCTGGCGCAGCTGGGGATGGAGGATTTCGGGTACTCCTCCGATGAGCACCTCCAACCCAGCGCCAAGCTCAGCTTGTTCTTCGAAGGCGTGGCGACGGCCCTCCAGCGACTCCGGGAGAAGATCCCAAAGCAGCTGGCCGACGAGTCGCGCAAGATCTGCGCAGGGGCTCTTCAGAAGGTGATGGTGAAGGTGGCCTTTCGCAATCCAGGCCTCAACCTCACCAACGTCCTCAGGTCCTTGCCGCCGGACGCCGATCTGGAAGCGCTCAAGGCCCTTGTCGCACCCATGGTGGACAAGGTGAGCGGGATCAAGAGGGTTGAGGGCGATCGCTTAGATTAGGCCGCCCATTTTCTCTTTTCCTTGTCGCTGCTGGTCATGTTACGAGACAAAACTGTTAGAGCTGCGACAAGCTATCTTGTAATACGACTCTATTTTCGATAGCAATTTTCTATGTTATCTCCTTTACTTGATTCCTTCCTTTGTATGTTTTTGCCCTACGCTTTTAGGGAACTTGTCGGCGCAGGCACCTTAGCCGCGAGCACTGAGTGCGGAACGTCAGCAGCCTGCTGGCGGTGCCGCTGCCGACAAGAAACCTTGTCGCAACTAGTCGCAGCTCACTTAAGTTGTTGAGCGGACTCGAAACAAAGTAAGGGCGCAACTAGCTACGAGTTGGTTCCTCCGCGCACAGGTTTTCCATACAAAGCAAGGTCGTTCGAGGAAGGTAACTTAAAAAAAATTAACTGATTGCTCAAACTTTGGCAACTTAGCTTTTCTGTCGTTTTCTTTCCGGTAAGGCGAACACTTCCTTAAACGACGCCTGGTCCACACCGTTATCTCCTTTCCCCCCGGCAAACTTGTGCGCGAGGGAACTTCCTTCCTTTGAGAAAGAGAAAGCGGAGAAATAATGATATGAAGCCTTACGGCTCGTTATTGCTTACCGGGGGTATGTGCTGCACAAAGTGTCAGATACATGCATGCAAAGAATTATAGAAAGCATGAAATTGACAAGATGTGCAGAGCACATGCGCTTTACTTATGCACGGGATCTGCGCCCGGCTTTGTACAAAGGATTACATGCAACATCGACAAGACTTGTACAAAAGGTGGTTGCCCGAATAGGTTCCGGCAACTGCGCCTTACGGGTAAAACTTACGAAGATGTTCAATGTTCCAGGAGTTCCTCACCGGATTGCCATCTTCAGTCTCAAGGCGGACAGCGCCATGCCTAGTGACTCGTTTCACCCGGTAAGGGCCTTCCCACTTCGGTGTCAACTTGTTGGAATTCTTGGCGGACTGAACACGCCGAAGAACAAGGTCGCCTTCCTCGAGACTTCTGGCATTAACTTTGCGGCTATGGTAGCGGCGCAAAGCTTGATGGTATCGAGCAGCTCGTACAGCAGCCTAAAGACGGTCCTCCTCAAGGAGCATCGCGTCGTCTTGTCGCAGCTGCTCTTGCTCAAGCTCATCATAAGCGAGCACTCTAGGTGACCCGTATATGAGTTCCGTGGGGAGAACTGCCTCTGCTCCATAGACTAGAGCGAAAGGTGTCTGGCCAGTGGCTCGATTTGGCATCGTTCTGACCGACCAAAGAACCACCGACAGCTCATCAATCCAGTTCTTTCCGCACTTGCGCAGCCTGTCGAGAGTCCTGGTCTTGAGCCCGCGCAGCACTTCAGCATTTGCCCTCTCCGCTTGACCATTTCTTCTCGGATGAGCAACAGAAGCGAAGCAGACCTTGGCGCCAAGATCTTGGACGTACTGCATGAAGGTGCGACTCGTGAATTGTGTGCCGTTGTCGGTAATGATCCTGTTAGGGATCCCGAAACGGCAAACAATCGACCTAAAGAACTTGACTGCTGACTGTGCTGTCACCTTCCTCACTGGTTCCACTTCCGGCCACTTTGTGAACTTGTCGATTGCAACATACAAGTACTCAAAGCCCCCGACACCTCGGGGAAAGGGGCCAAGGATATTGAGCCGCCAGACCGAAAATGGCCAGGATAAAGGGATCGTCTGGAGAGCTTGAGCTGGCTGGTGTATCTGCTTGGAATGGAACTGGCACGCTTCACACTTGGTTACTTGTGCAGTTGCATCCTGGAGAGCTGTCGGCCAAAAGAAACCTTGCCGGAATGCTTTGCCGGCAAGTGCTCTTGCGCCAATGTGGTGACCACATATGCCTCCATGTATCTCTGCCAACAGCTTTTGTCCATCTTCCCGGTGAATACACTTCAATTTCACACCGTTGAGTCTTCTTCTGTACAGTGTGCTGTCGACAAACTGGTACATACTTGACTGTCGGGCTACTTTTTCTGCTTCTTCTTGCTCTTCGGGAAGTTCTCCTTTCTGAAGGAAACGGACAATCTGCTGTGCCCATGTTGGAGCTTGCGGCTCGACAACAAGGACTAAAGGCACATCTGCTGCTGCGGGAACATCCGCTTCTACGGCGAGAACCTGCGGCTCAGCCGGAGCTTGACGTTCCCCGGCAAGCTTGCCGGAGCAAAACTTGTCGGGAGCGTCTGCTTCAACGGAACAAACCCTAAGGCTCGCCGGAGCATACTGCTCCTCAGCACCCTTGGCGTCGATCTTGGGGACCTTCTTGGCGGCAGCTTCGGGGAGCTCTGCCGGAAAATAGTCGCCAAAAATCAACTTCCTCTTCTTGCTCTGTCCAGTTGACGGTGTTATAGACGGTTGAGTCAGCTTGAGCACAAAGATCCCTGGTTCCACAGGTAATTTAAGTGCGGCGCACTTTGACAGGCCATCGGCAATGTCGTTCTGAGCTCTTGGAACGTGTTCCATCTGTAGGCCGTCAAAGTGCTCTTCTAGCTTTCTCACTTCATCAACATAAGCTTCCATCAACGGACTCTGATAATTCTTGTTAACTTGGCGGACGACAAGCTGTGAGTCACCCCTGACAATGAGCTTCTTGATCCCAAGGTCCGCTGTGATCCTGAGACCGGCAAGCAAGCCTTCATACTCTGCGGTATTGTTCGTTGCTTGCTCCTTGGGAAAGTGCATCTGGACTACGTACTTGAGGTGCTATCCGGTGGGTGCGACAAGCAGCACACCTGCACCGGCGCCTTGCAGCGAGAAGGCACCATCAAAATACATCAACCACTCTTTGTTTGCTTCCTTGACGGGGATTCTCGTTTCTGGAATTTCTTCATCTTGTGTTGGCGTCCATTCTGCTATGAACTCCGCCAATGCCCTGCTTTGGATAGTTGAAGTGCTCTCAAACTTGAGGCCAAAGCTTGACAGTTCCAGTGCCCACTCGACAATCCTGCCTGTTGCTTCTGGATTTTGCAGTATCCTCTTCAGCGGAAAACGTGTGACGACTGTGATCTCATGTGTTTGGAAGTAATGGCACAGCTTTCTCGAGGCCATGAGAAGGCCGAAAAGAAATTTCTGCACACCAGAGTACCTTGACCTAGCCCCCTGCAGAAGGGAACTGACAAAGTAAACTGGGCGCTACACCATTCTTTTCTGTATCTTCTCATGTGACTGCGCAGATCCATCTTTGTCGGGACCAGAGCTTGCCGGTGAAGTCCTCTGCTTGTCGCTGGATGCATCTGCCGTGGTCGCTGGCTCATCATCTGCCTCCCTCTCCGCTACTAACGCAGCACTAACCACTTGATTGGTTGACGCTATATATAGCAGCAACTTCTCTTGTGGCTTAGGTGCGACAAGTATTGGAGTGGAGGATAGGTATCTCTTCAAGTCCTGCAGCCTCCGCCTCCGCCTCCGGAGTCCATTTCATTGGACCTACCTTTTTCAATATGTTGAAAAACGGCAGGGCGCGCTCAGCGGACCTAGAGATAAACCTGCTGAGAGCAGCTATGCAGCCGGCAAGTCTTTGTACATCCTTGACGCGCTTTGGTGCTTCTATCTGCTCAATAGCCTTGATCTTGTCGGGATTGGCTTCAATTCCCCGCTGAGACACGAAGAACCCGAGAAGCTTGCCGGAGGGGACTCCAAACACACACTTCTCGGGGTTAAGCTTGAGGTTGATCTTGCACAGATTTACAAAGGTTTCGTCTAAATCTTGAATCAGAGTCGCCTTGTCCTTGCTCTTGACCACTATATCATCCATGTAGGCTTCCACATTTCTGTGCATTTGCAGCTCAAAAGCATAATGGACTACCCTTGCAAATGTTGAACCAGCATTCTTTAAACCGAAAGGCATCCGTACAAAACAGTATGTGCCACATGGGGTGATGAATGCGGTTTTCTCCTCATCCTCTTCTGCCATGAAGATCTGATGGTACCCTGAGTATGCATCAAGAAATGAGAGCAAGTCACATCCGGCCGTGGAGTCAACAATCTGGTCGATGAGCGGCAAGGGAAATGGGTCTTTGGGACAAGCTTTATTGACATCGGTAAACTCGATACAAAGCCTCCATTTCCCGTTTGCCTTGCGCACGACTACAGGATTGGCCAACCACGTAGGATGGAGCACTCCTCTGACATGGCCTGCTGCTTCCAATTTCTTGATTTCTTCTACGATGAATTCTTGGCGCTCCACCGCCTGCTTCCTGACTTTCTGCTTGACGGGCCGCGCATGAGGACAAACGGCAAGATGGTGCTTGATTACTTTCCTGGGAACGCCGGGGATGTCAGACGGTTGCCATGCAAACACGTCGACGTTCGCCCGCAGGAAATCAACAAGCGCGCTTTCCTATTTAGGGTCGAGAGTGGCACTGATGGTGAAGGTACCACCGGTGCCATCCTCCTTGGCAGACACCTTCTTGGTCTCTGGTGGAGCTACCATTGCCTTCTTACACTTGCCAGTGGAGCTCGATGGTGCGTCCTCGACGGTAGCGCAGCACTCCGAAGAGGTGCGCTTGCCGGAGTGGGCATCAGCACTCTTACCGGACTTGGTCTTCTTCTTCGCCCCGGTAGCTTCAACGGCAAGTGGTTTGCGATCCACTGCGGCTGCTGCTTCCCGGTAGATCTTGTCGGCATAGATAAGGGCATCCTTCTTGTCGCTAGGGACAGAGATGACACTTATCTGGCCTGGCATCTTCAGCACGTTGTATGCATACTGAGAGGCTGCCATAAATTTGGCGAGTGCTGGACGGCCGAGTATCCCATTGTAAGGCAATGGAAAGTCAGCGACGTCAAAAGTGACCCTCTCAGTTCTGATGTTTAACTCGCTGCCAAATGTCACCGGCAACATGATATTCCCCTTCGGCTTGCTCCTTCCCGGATTGATTCCTTGGAACGTGCCGGTCTCTTCGAGCTCGCTATCAGGGATCTGGAGTTTCTGGAGTACCGCGGAGGAGATCAAGTTCAAGCCTGCCCCGCCGTCAACTAGCATCTTAGTGACCTTGAGGTTGCGGATAGTTGGTGAAACCAACATCGGCAAGCACCCGACCGCAGTTATGCGATCAGGGTGGTCCTCAATATCAAAGATGATAGGCGTGCTGGACCATTTCAGAGGCTTGCGTGACTCGACGGGTGGTCCCGCTGGATTGACTTCCCGCACCCACTGCTTGAGCTGGCGGTGTGAAGTATGCAGAGAAGCACCGCCGTCAACGCACAGGACCTCTATGGCTTTCTGGAACTCCTGCTCATCGGTCTCATCGTCATCCATGTCTTCGTCGTCGTCGTCATCTTCATCCTTGTCGCGGCCGCGGGGAGGTCTGTCTCCATGCCGCTGCTTGGCCTTGCCGCGGCGTCCCCCTCGACCAGGATGCTTCTTGCTGGCTCCTCCAGCACCTTCCTGGGCTTTCTCCTTGTCGCGCCGCTCGTATTCAGCCTTTTGCTGTTCCACAAGCTGCTCGACCTTCTTGCAGCTCTGGAGGTCATGGCTCTTGGTGCGGTGGATCTTGCAGTACTGCTTGTTGGTGCCGTCCTGCTTGTCGGCGACGGCCACAGCCTGGCAGTTGTTACCGCTGGAGCTACCAGCTTTGGCTTTCTTGGCGCCACCTCCGTTGCCGGACTGCTCAACGACTAGCACATCTTTGCCTTTCTTCTTCCTGTTGCTCCGACGCCGGTTTTTCTTTACTGGGGCGGTCCCCTCACTATCTGATCCTGCTGCTTCTGTATTCTCTCCGGGGAGTTTCCTCCCCTCCTCAGCACGCGCACACTTGTTGGCCAGGGCATATAGCTCACTGACGTCTCTGATCTTGCACATCGCCATCTCCTCCCGCATCCTGCGGTTCCGCACGTTCTGATGAAACGCGCTGATTACCGCGGCAGGGTGGACATCTAGGATGTTGTGCTGTACGCGGCTGAATCTTTGAATGTACTTGCGCAGGGGCTCTCCTTCCTTCTGGGCGAGTAGATGAAGGTCGCTTTCTTGGCCAGGAGGCTTGTGGCCGCTTGTAAAGGCGCCGACTAACTGATGGCATAGATCGGCCCAAGAGGATATGGAGTTGTCCGGCAAATGCATGAGCCAGGATCTGACGTTGGGCTTGAGCACCAGTGGGAAGTAGTTGGCCAGGATCTTGTCGTCCCGTCCCCCGGCAGCTTGTACCGCGATGGTGTAGATGCTGAGGAACTCCGACGGATGCGTCTTGCTATCATACTTCTCTGGTACGTCTGGCTTGAAATTCTTCTCGCTGGGCCACTGGACTTGCGCAGCTCACGAGTGAACGCAGGGCAACCTACCGCGTATGGAAAGTCGCCTGGTTCCCCTGGCGCATGCATGTCGACAGAGGGCCCAGCGCGCTGGTCAGATTGACGTCGCGCTTCTCTTTGGCGCTCGATGCGAGTACGAGCGTCTTCTTGCTGTCGTTCGCGAAGAACTTGGCGTTGATCGCGACGAGCTCGTGGATCCGATGATGCGGTGGAGTCGCTGTCGAGGTGGACCCGGCGAGTTGGCGATCTTGGCCTTCAGGGTGGAGAGTGCATAGTGGTCGCAACCCCACCAGTTCCGTCGCCATCGGCTCGCGCTTGGCGGTCCTGCCGCGACAGCGACGTACTCGGCGGTCGCCGTTGGTGAAGCCGATGAGACTCTAGGAGTAGTTGAGCTCGCGCCAAAGCTTCTGCTGGAGTGGTGGGCGGTAGTGGAAAACGGTGCGAGGAGCGGGATGTGCTCGGACTTCTAACTATGTTAGAAGGAGCAGTATCCCGTGCAGGCGACCGTATCTCGCTCGTGCCAGCATGTTGGCGTGCATGCTGGTCTTGAGCACCCCGAGATCCACCAGCTCAATCTTAGTCCAACAAACGTATGGTACTGCGAATACCATGATGTTGTCGGTCCTGCGCCTCCTGAGATGGGCGCGGAACATGTACGGACGCCGAGTTCTGCGCAGCCTTGTCCTTGGACCTGGCATCACCGTGCGCTCCCTCGTCGGCATCCGTTCTTCTGCCGGGATCTACCCCACCACCCACTTGCTCCGGTGGCGGTGGGATCGATGCGGATGGAACAGCTGCCTCTGAAGCCTTCTTCTTCAGTGGCATGTCGATGAAGAAGATGAAGATCTAGCTCGCGTGAACGCCGGATCAGGTTCACACAATCTCGACGCCCCCTACCTGGCGCGCCAAAGATGTCGCGGAAACTGATCCATGAACACCTATGGGACCGGCGGACCGAGCCCCTTTCGGTTCGGCGGGGGGCGGAGATCGCATGAAGAGCAGATCGAGGCGAAGCACACGAGCAGTTTACCCAGCTTCGGAGCTCTCCGGAGAGATAATACTCCTACTGCTGCTTGTCTGATTGTATTGAGTTCTTGCTCGGGAGCGCTGAGTGCTACAGTACACTCTAGCTACTAACGAGACCGAGCGTGAGTGTTTTATGGCTTCGAACCTTCCGAACCCCCCTCTACGTTGCGCATGGGCCTCCTTTTATATGCTCAAGGGGTCACCTACAGGTGGCAACGTAGACAAGGGTAAAAATGGAAAAGGACTTGCGGTTGGTATAGCTACCTGTACAGTGTATCATACCTAACCCTGACGGCAGGGGACAAAGACATTAAATGCCCGTCTATGTCGCCCAAACAGTGCAAATAGGGACCGTCAGGGACGCCACCGCTCGCCACGATGGCAATCTTGTCAGCGCCGCTTGCCACCGCGCACCGCTGGCTGCACAGCCTCTCGCCACGCGCTCCTGGAAAGTCCCCAGGGCGACACGTTGGTGGATGCGCTGGAGCGTACGTACAGGGTGGTAGCGTGCCGCGGCAAGTGCCTTTCCGCGGTCATTGTCTTGTCGCGTCCGGAGGCTTGTCGCTCCCCGGGCCTTGCCGGGACGCGTGGCGCGTCGTGGCAAACTCCTTGGGATGCCTTGGTGGGCCTTCCCGGCAAGCTCCTCTTGCCGGGGCCTTGTCTCCTTGGCTTGGATACTTTGCTCTTATGCCTTGGTTGGCCTTCCCGGCAAGCTCCTCTTGCCGGGGCCTTGTCTCCTTGGCTTAGATACTTTGTTCTTGAATGGCTCCACAGGAACCGCGGAGGACCTTGGCGGTCACCCGGCAAGCCTTGCCGCGGGTGGCTGCAACTGCCCGTGCACAAGTTCGGGATACTAGGGTACCCCTACTCTAGTACACCAACACCTCATCATCTTTTTCATCCAATGAGCTCACAATTTCATCACTTTCTTCTTCCATAGCTTCCTGCAAAATATTAGTCTCTTCTTGGACAGCGGAGAATTTCTCAATATATAGTTTAACATAGGCATTAGAAGCATAATTATCACAACAATATTCAAGTATGGCAAAATTTTCAGATTTGTAGAGATTTGCATCATACTTTTCAATCAAAGAAGCAATTTCATAAGAACCCTTAAAAGCAACAAATTCTTCAATTTGTTGAACATCATAGTAATTATAAACACCCTTAGCATACGAAGATACGATTCTGTTATCAATAAACTCGCATTGGTAGGGAAGGTGTTTCTTAGGGTTTCCAGAACAATAAGTAAAATCATAAATTTCACATAAATTCCAAGCATAGCATTGCAAACGATGAATTTGATCCAGTAAAATTTTCCCCTTTTCAGATATACAGTGTCGCACAAAACAAGCATGCTCATCTAAAGATTTGCGCTCAACTAAGCTACAGCACGAGCACAAAGGGATCGAAGTTGATCCAAGTAAAAAGCTTCAGTAGTGTGATAGATTTTGAGTGGTTCTTCAACCATAGGTGCAGTAGGTACAACTAAGTTTTTTGGTATTTTGCATTTCCTACCCATAACTAAAGATAGAAAACAACTAAGAACATCAAATAAAAATTACTTAGTGATAAAGGAAACAAGCACACACGAGAAGATTCACCCCATGCTATGACTCCCCGAGAACGGCTCCAGAAAAAGGTCTTGATAACCCGCAAGTATACGGGATAGTTGTAGCCTCTTTAGATAAGTAAGAGTGTTGAACCCAACAAGGAGCTAAAGGTAGAACAAATACTCTGTCAAGTCCTATCGGCCACTGATACGACTCTACGCACGCTTGATGTTCGCTTTACCTAGAAGAAGTATGAAACTAGAGGTACTTTGTAGGTGTGATAGGATAGGTTTGCAAGATAATAAAGAGTACCTAAATGTAAACTAGGGGCTGTTCATATAAAGATGCAATAAAGTAAATATAGAGAGTGTGGAAAAGTGGTGGTAGGAGTTGTGAAATTGTCCCTAAGCAACTGACTATGTTACTAGACCGGTAATCACTATTGCAATTTTATTTGAGGGAGAGACATAAGCTAACATACTTTCTATTCTTGGATCATATGCACTTATGATTGGAACTCTAGCAAGCATCCGCAACTACTAAAGATCATTAAGGTAAAACCCAACCATAGCATTACCTTTAAAGGAGTTATACCGGTCGTGGAAGCCCGTTGCACGGGCTCTCTAACATTGGATGTTGTATTCGGCTCCCCCAACAACCTTCGAAGCGAAGAACTAATCTTCGGCATTGCTCCGTTTCGAAGTGGCTATCATGCACTACTCGAAAGAACGACCTTCGCCCATTTTAATGCAGTCCCGCATTATGCTTATCTAAAACTCAAAATGCCTGGACCACGTGGCGTCATCACAGTCAGCGGGAATACGGAGCGCTCTCTTTGTACAGAAGAATACACCGCGGCTCTCGCAGTCGAAGCACAAAACGGCCTATTCAAGCCGAGTAGCTCATCGGTTTTAGACGTATCCGACGCACTCCTCAATGCGGCAGCTTAGATAAACCTGAACTAGAATAGCAGCTAAGCCCCCATCGACCGCCCCATAAGGAGACAACACACATGTTACGTATACATAAATATACACTCAGAACTCCTTGGGTGGCGACGGGGGCACACTGCACACAAAAAGTCCATAGTTCGGCTCAACCCTATTCGGACTCTAGAAGCTATATTTCGCGGTTCATTAAAATGAACCAACTTTACTTACGGCCACACCAGATTCTTTTACCTGATTTTTTCCTTTCTACAGATGGCCATCATACTATACCCTTCAAGGACACCTCACAACGGAGATAAAGGCGCAGACGTGCAGTGGGGCCCCGTATTAAGGTTTATTTTTAAGATTAAGACCATGTGTAAACCTTTTTTATCTCCTTTTGTTTTATACTTTCCTGGCATGTAAAGCGTCCAAGAAAGATATTGGCATTATCTGTAAATATATGGCTCATCGTACTAAAGTGGATGTTATAGAAGCAACTTGGTTTGTATTGTGTTTTGAGATTCATGCTCTCACCACCTGTGCTCTTTCCCCACGTCAGATCGCCATACGTGCCTTGATGCCAGGGTCTATCACCAGGGGCTGTATTCAGCCCGGTGTATATTGAAAAGTCCGAACACCTGTAGGGAGTGTTCGGCGTCGCGAGTTTGGCCTTATATGCATCAGCTCCGAATCATGTCTTTGGTCAATAGTTGGGTTGCCCCGCTCCTGTGCTTACTACCATACGTTCCGGTATATCGGCTAGGGTAGTAAAGGGAGAACTACTACGATTGTGTCCTGGATCGTCCGGATGAGAACCTCAGTAAAGAAAGCCGAAAACTGACTGTCATGATGCGGCGAGAGCTGGTTAACCACTCGATGACTCATCAGAATCTTCACGATTCCCTTTGTGTTAAATGAAGGACCATCCTTCTGGTCACGTGTGTACATGCACCGTATTCGGATAACTGCGGACATACCAGGGGCTATATAGTATCCCCATCGTCAAACTCCTATGGCTAAGTGAAAGTGTTAAAGCTTTATAGTCCGATTGCCTAGTTCGCCGCACTAACACCTCCTTAACAGACGAAGACGTTGGGTCAAGTGTGATCAACTGCCTTTCCGAACACCCCCGTGTTATACACGAGGGGGCTGAAGCTGACGACTGCAAACTTTTAGATTGTATATATAAAAAAGACGGCCGCACAGGAGGAATCAAAACTTTTCGGGCAAAAAGTATAAAAACATAGCCTTAAATATATGATAATATTGTCATTAAATTTTTGATACACTTTACTCGAACATAATATTTTTCGAGCACTGACCTTCTATCAAGAAGGCACCCTCTAGGACATTGATAACCCACAAGTATAGGGGATCAATTTTAGCCTCTTTTGATAAGTAAGAGTGTCGAACCCAACCAGGAGGTAAAGGTAGAACAAATATTCCCTCAAGTTCTATCGACCACCGATACAAGTCTACGCACGCTTAACGTTCACTTTACCTACAACAAGAATGAAACTAGAAGTACTTTGTAGGTGTTTTAGGATAGGTTTCCTAGAATATGAAGAGCACGTAAATATAAACTAGGGGCTATTTAAATAAAGAAGCCATAAATTTAGTATAGCGAGTGTGGAAATGTGGTGGTAGGAGTTGCGGAATTGTCCCTAAGCAATTGACTAGTTTACTAGACCGATAGAAAGTTTTATGTGCGAGAGGCGTAAGCTAACATACTTTCTCTTCTTGGATCATATGCACTTATGAATGGAACTCTAGCAAGCATCCGCAACTACTAAAGATCATTAAGGTAAAACCCAACCATAGCATTAAAGTATCAAGTCCCCTTTATCCCATACGCAAATAACCTACTTACTCGAGTCTGTGCTTTTGTCACTCACGCCACCCACCATAAGCAAATCATAAACATATTGCAAACCATACAGCGGGAATCCCTCACGCTTGCGCGACACGGAGGGCACCATAGGACAGCAACATGACCACAAGCAAATTAAACCAATCATAGCAATTCACCAATTACCGAAAGGACAACGAAAATCTACTCAGACATCATAGGATGGCAACACATCACTTGTAAATATGAAGCATAAAGCACCATGTTCAACTAGAGGGTACATAAGGTTGTGGGAGAGTGGACCGCTGAATATAGATGGGGGAAAGTGATGGAGATGTTGGTGAAGATGACGGCGGTGTTGGTGTAGATCGCGGTGATGATGATGGCCTCGGCGGCGTTCCGGCGCCACCGGAAGCGAGGGGGAGAGAGCCCCCCTTCTTCTTCTTCTTCCTTGACCTTCTCCCTAGATGGGAGAAGGGTTTCCCCTCATGTCCATGGTCTCCATGGTTTGGGAGGGGCGAGAGCCCCTCCGAGATTGGATCTGTCTCTCAGTCTCCCTCTCTTTCTGTGTTCTTGTTCTGCCCTTTCAGCGTTTCTTATATATCCGGAGATCCGTAACTCCGATTGGATAGAAACCTTCACCATGATTTTTTTCTTCTGAAAATTAGCTTTCTTGTGGCCAAAGAAGGCAGCAACCACCTTACGGGGTGCCCACGAGGGTCAGGGGCGCGCCCCCTGCCTCGTGGCACCCTCGAGCACTGTCTCACGTTGATTCTTCTTCCCAAATATCACAAATATTCCAAAAATATTCTCCATCCATTTTTATCCCGTTTGGACTCCGTTTGATATGGGTTTTTGGCGAAACATAAAACATGCAACAAACAGGAACTAGCACTGGATCAATATGTTAGTCCCAAAAATAATATAAAAAATTGCCAAAAGTATATGAATGTTGTAGAATATTGGCATGGAACAATCAAATATTATATATACGACGGAGACGTGTCAGCATCCCCAACCTTAATTCCTACTCGTCCTCGAGTAGGTAAATGATAAAAAAGATATTTTTTTACGTGGAATGCTACCTAGCATAATCTTGATCATATATCTTATCGTGGCATGAATATTAAAACACGAGTGATTCAAAGCAATAGTGTATCATTTGACATTAAGACGATAATACTTCAAGCGTACTAATAAAGAAATCATGTCTTTTCAAAACAGCATGGCCAAAGAAAGTTATCCCTACAAAATTATATAGTCTGGCTATGCTCCATCTTCACCACACAAAATATTCAAATCGTGCACAACCCCGATGACAAGCCAAGCAATTGTTTCATACTTTTGAAGTTCTCAAACCTTTTCAACTTTCACGCAATACATGAGCGCGAGACATGGACATAGCACTATAGGTGGAATAGAATATGATGGTGGAGGTTGTGTGGATAAGACAAAAAGGAGAAAGTCTCACATCAACACGGCTAATCAACGGGCTATGGAGATGCCCATCAATTGATGTCAATGTGAGGAGTATAGATTGCCATGCAACGGATGCACTAAGAGCTATAAGTGTATGAAAGCTCAAACTGGAAACTAAGTGGGTGTGCATCCAACTTGCTTGCTCATGAAGACCCCGGGCATTTGAGGAAGCCCATCATTGGAATATACAAGCCAAGTTCTATAATGAAAATTCCCACTAGTATATAGAAGTGATAACTCAAGAGACTCTCTATATGAACAACATGGTGCTACTTTGAAGCACAAGTGTGGACAAAGGATAGTAACATTGCCCCCCCTTTTTTGCGGGCTTATTTGGCCCCCTTTTTTATTTAGGATTCTTTGGCCTCTCTTTTTTTCATGGGGCAATGCTCTATAATGATGATAACCACACTTTTATTTACTTACAACTCAATATTACAACCCGATACTAGAACAAAGATATGACTCTATATGAATGTCTCAGGCGGTGTACCGGGATGTGCAATGATCTAGCATAGCAAAGATATCAAAACAAGCCATCAAAACATCATGCTAGCTATCTTACGATCATGCAAAGAAATATGACAATGAATGCTCAAGTCATGTATATGACGATGATGGAAGTTGCATGGCAATATATCTTAGAATGGCTATGGAAATGCCATGATAGGTTGGTAAGGTGGCTGTTTTGAGGAAGATATAAGGAGGCTTATGTGATAGAGCGTATCGTATCATGGGGTTTGGATGCACCGGCGAAGTTTGCACCAACTCTCGAGGTGAGAAAGGGCAATGCACGGTACCTAAGAGGCTAGCAATGATGGAAGCGTGAGAGTGCGTATAATCCATGGACTCAACATTAGTCATAAAGAACTAACATAATTATTGCAAAAATCTATTAGTCATCGAAACAAAGTACTACGTGCATCCTAGGGGGATAGATTTGTAGGAAAATACCATCGCTCATCCCCGACCGCCACTCATAAGGAAGACAATCAATAAATACCTCATGCTCCAACTTCGTTACATAAAGGTTTACCATACGTGCATGCTACTGGAATCACAAACTTCAACACAAGTATTTATACAATCCACAACTACCCACTAGAATGACTCTAATATCACCACCTTTATATCGCAAAACTATTGCAAGGAATCAAACATATCATATTCAGTGGTCTACAAGTTTTATGTTGGATTTTATGACTAACCATGTGAATGACTAATTCCTATCATCTCTCTAAATAGATATAAGTGAAGCAAGAGAGTTTAATTCTTTCTACAAAATATATGCCCACACTCTAACAAATATAAAGTGAAGCAAAAGAGCATCTACAAATGGCGGTTTTCTATGTGAAGAGAAACATGCAATCCAAACTTCAAATGATATAAGTGAAGCACATGAAACATTCTATAAAGCCATACTCAAATGATTTAAGTGAAGTGCAATGAGCATTCTATAAATCAACCATGGACTACCTCATACCAGCATCGTGCATAAAAGAAAAGTGAAAACTAATGGCAAAAGACGCTCCAAGATCTGCACATACCGCATGAACGAAACTAATCCAAAAACATACCGATACTTATTGAAGAAAGAGGGGATGCCTTCCGGGGCATCCCCAACCTTAGACGCTTGAGTCTCCTTGAATATTTACTTGGGGTGCCTTGGGGATCCCCAAGCTTGAGCTCTTGCCTCTCCTCCTTTTCCTTATATCAAGACCTCCTCGATCAAACACTTCATCCACACAAAACTACAATAGAAAACTCAGTAAGATCAGTTAGTATAATAAAGCTAATCACTACTCTAAGTTCTGTTGCAAACAAATTCATATTTTGTTTTTGCATTGTGTCTACTTTAATATAACTTTTCCATGGCTTAATCCACTGATAGAAATTGATAGATTCATCAAAACAAGCGAACTATGCATCAAAAACAGAATCTGTCAAAAACAGAACAGTCTGTAGCAATATGAACATTCACCATACTTATGTTTCCGAAAACTTCTACCAAAATTAGGAAAAATAAACAATTTATATAGCAAGACAGTGCAAAAAATTTCAGAACCGTTTGACGTTCCAGTAACAAAATGTAAAATCGCGCACTACAACCAAAGTTTCTGTCCTGCACCGTACAAACCAACAAGCATTGTAAACATCCTAAAGGCAAACCTTGGCACATTATTTTTATAATACAATGGAATTGTACAAGGGGATAATTATTTTTGATGAAAATTTTATGTAATTAAGATTCACAAAGTTTCTGTGAGCATGAACAAAGTTCAAGGAGCTCCCCCACTTCAACAATGCTTGTCTCTCTTACTTTCACTTTCCTTTTCGAAAAGTTTTGGGTTCCCCTCTTTATTTTAATTTTGTTTTTAAATTGTATAAAATCACTCAATAGAAATAAATTACTCTCTAAAACTTCCGGGTTGTCTCCCTGGTAGCGCTTTCTTTAAAAAGCCATTAAGCTAGACATATAGTGCTCAAGTAATGGATCCACCCAGGTCCCAAGGTATATCAAAGCCAATTTTAATTAACAATGATTTGTAATTTAGTAGTGAGGACCAAGTAACATATATAATGCAACAACGAAGTCTAACTCTCTTCCTATGCATCGGCATGTCATAAAAGAACAATTCATGCACACTAAGTAAAGGCTAATGCATAGTATAAGCAGTTTCTTGCAATTCTATTGTGTTGGAAACATAGAGAGGTGGAGATATAGTTCCTCTCTCGTAATAATTGCAAGTAGGAACAGAAAGCACATGCATATTATATCCATCAAAATCATCATGTGCAATGGTAAAAGGCAACCCATCAATATAATCCTTAATAAGCACAAACTTCTCCGATATAGTGTAGTAGGGAGAATTCAAAAAGATAATAGGACTATCATGTGTGGGTGCAATATCAACAATTTCATGTTTAACATAAGGAACTATATCAAGTTCATCTCCGTAAGCATAATTCATATTGGCATCTTGGCCACAAGCATAGCAAGCATCATCAAAAAGGGATATTTCAAAAGAATCAACGGGATCATAACAATCATCATAGCATTCATCCTTCGGTAAGCACGAAGGGAAATTAAACAATGTATGAGTTGAAGAGTTACTCTCATTAGAAGGTGGTCACGGGTAGCTAATCCACTCTTCCTCCTTTTGTTCTTCGCTCTTCTCATCATCTTTTTCATCCAATGAGCTCACAGTTTCATCAATTTCTTATTCCATAGACTCCTTCAAAACATTAGTCTCTTCTTGGACAGGGGAGGAGTCCCCAATATATGGTTTAACATAGGCACTAGAAGCATAATTATCATAACAATATTTAAGTATGGCAAAATTTTCAGATTTTTACAGAGTAGCATCATACGTTTCAATCAAAGAATTAATTTCATAAGCACCCTTAAAAGCAACAAATTCTTCAATTTGTTGAGCACCGTAGTAATTATAAACACCCTTAGCATACGAAGATACGATTCCATTATCACAAAACTCACATTGGTAGGGAAGGTGTTTCTTAGGATTTTCAGAACAAGTAAAATCATATATTTCACATAAGTTCCAAGCATAACATTCCAAACGATGAATACGATCCAGTAAAAGTTTCCCTTTATTAGATATGCAGTATCGCACATAACAAGCATGCTCATCTAAGGATTTGCCCTCAACTAAGCTAGTTGGGGTTTCAGCACGAGCACAAAGGGATCAAAGATGATCCAAGTAAAAAGCTTCAGGAGTGTGATAGATTTTGAGTGGTTCTTCAACCGTTGGTGTAGTAGGTACAACTAATTTTTTTGGTATTTTGTGTTTCCTACCCATAATTAAAGATAGAAAACAACTAAGAATAGCAAATAAAAATTACTTAGTGATAAAGCAAACAAGCACACACGAGAATATTCACCCCATGCTATGAGTCCCCGGCAACGGTGCCAGAAAAAGGTCTTGATAACCCACAAGTATAGGGGATCAATTGTAGCCTCTTTCGATAAGTAAGAGTGTCGAACCCAACAAGGAGCTAAAGGTAGAACAAATATTCCCTAAAGTTCTATCGACGACAGATACAACTCTACGCACGCTTAACGTTCACTTTACCTAGAACAAGTATGAAACTAGAAGTACTTTGTAGGTGTTATAGGTTAGGTTTGCAAGAATATGAAGAGCACGTAAATATAAACTAGGGTCTGTTTAGATAAATAAGGAATAAATTTAGTATAGCGAGTGTGGAAAAGTTGTGGTAGGAGTTGCGGGATTGTCCCTAAGCAATTGACTACTTTACTAGACCGATAGCAAGTTTTATGTGGGTGAGGCGTAAGCTAACATACTTTCTCTTCTTGGATCATACGCACTTATGATTGGAACTCTAGCAAGCATCTGCAACTACTAAAGATCATTAAGGTAAAACCCAACAATAGCATTAAAGTATAAAGTCCTCTTTATTCCCATACACCATGACCCACTTATCCATGTTTGTGTTTCAGTCACTCACGCAACACAAACAATAAGCAAACCATAAACATACTGCAACACCCTATAGCGGGAATCCCTCATGCTTGCGCGACACGGAGAGCACCATAGCACACAACATAACCACAAGCAAATTAAACCAATCATAGCAATTCACCAATTACCGAAAGGACAACGAAAATGTACTCAGGCATCATAGGATGGCAACACATCATTGGATAATAATATGAAGCATAAAGCACCATGTTCAAGTAGAGGGTACGGCAGGTTGCGGGAGAGTGGACCGCTGAATATAGATGGGGGAAGGTGATGGAGATGTTGGTGAAGATGATGACGGTGTTGGTGTAGATCGCGGTGATGATGATGACCCCGGCGGCGTTCTGGTGCCACCGAAAGCGAGGGGTAGAGATCCCCCCTTCTTATTCTTCTTCCTTGACCTTCTCCTTAGATGGGAGAAGGTTTTCCCCTCTAGTTCATGGTCTCCATGGCGTGGGAGGGGCGAGAGCCCCTCCGAGATTGGATCTGTCTCTCTGTCTCTCTCTGTTTCTGCATTCTGGTTCTGCCCTTTCTCCGTTTCTTATATATCCGGAGATCCGTAACTACGATTGGATTGAAACTTTCACCACGATTGCTTTCCAAAAATTAGCTTTCTTGCGGCCAAAGAAGAGCAGCAACCGCATTACGAGGTTCCCATGAGGGCCAGGGGCGCGCCCCCTACCTCGTGGCACCCTCGGGCACCATCTCGCGTTGATTCTTCTTCCCAAATATCACAAATATTCCAAAAATATTCTCCGTCCGTTTTTATCCCGTTTGGACTCCGTTTGATATGGGTTTTCTGCGAAACATAAAATATGCAACAAACAGGAACTAACACTAGGCACTGGATCAATATGTTAGTCCCAAAAATAATATAAAAAGTTGCCAAAAGTATATGAAAGTTGTAGAATATTGGCACGGAACAATCAAAAATTATAGATATGACGGAGACGTATCAGACATCTTCAAAGTAATGTTCTGGCATGTTAAGGTCCTTGCCTTCAGGTGGACTCTGCGCTGCAATATCGGTGGCCTGCATCTTCGCCCAGTACATCTTGACACGGGCAAGGGCCATCCGTGCACCTTCTATGCACGTTGACCGCTTCATAGCATCGATACGCGGCACCGCATTAACAGGTTTGCACACCAAAACGAAATAACTATTTGGAATGGGTTCAGTTGGCCATAGCTAGGCTATGACGTCCTTCATGGCAGTGCTGGACATCTTGTGGAGCTCGGCCCACTGGGCCATCTGTTTGTTCAACAGTGGATGTTTCAGCGTGTCAAATTGCGACCCAAATAGCTTCTCCGTCACATGTACTTCTCACGCGTGAAAAACTGAATTGCATTGGAAGCACTCTTCGGCAGGTCCATAAAGGCGTCTGGAGAACTCCAAAGTTGATTAAGCGGAGCATACTTCGGATCACGAAACTTAGTTTGCAATAAAAAGGGATTACCAACCGCGGTCTGCCCAGGTTGTTGGATCTCCTCCCGAGCTGCTCTAGACTCAGACCGGGCTTCCTTCGCATCTTGTAACGCCTTGTCAAGATCGGCCGTTTTGGCTTTGTTGTCTTTCTCAAGAACTTGGCATCAGCTAGTGGTATCCTTCAGCTCAAGTTCCATGGTAGATATCCTCTCCTCGCACTGACGCCGAGCAGTCTGCTCGACTTTAATTCGGCGGCTAACTTGTCGGCAGCCGCATTACTCATCCTGGCTTGCTCCTTGGCCCGGGCAGGTTCCGCCCGAAGGGTTTCAACAGCGTCGGTACTATCTGCAGTTATGCATATACAAATAATCAGTATCACACTCATTTTATAATACTAGCATGTACTGAATGCCCCAAAGACATACCCCGCGCCTCGTTGAGCCGCTTGTTAATAAGCATGATGTCATCATCCGCCACATCAAGTTTTTGCTTCAGATGTGATACCTCGGTAGCTTGGGCAATCGCCACGGATGTAACAACCTGTGTTGCAATTAGAGAGATCATTTCCTGGGCATATATTTTCGATCCTCTAATCGCATCCCTTTGGATGTCAAACAGAGTCTCTGGGGCTACTATCTATGTACAGGTGCAATTTGCACTTACAATATAATTGAAATTACAATACGTACCTCGAAGCCTCTTAGTAGGCTAGAAAAGGCTTCATTCAATCCGCTTTTCACGGACCGAACTCTTTCAAACACGTACCCATCAAGGTACGATGTTCCTCTGAGACAAAGGCATGTTGCAATATGTCCATCAATGTATCCGGTGTCTCCGGATCCGGAACAGGTAGCATCGTCCCTTGGACATTCGATAGTCTGGGACTTTTGTTGTTCCCTGTAGGGGCCGCACACCCTAGACTCTAGGCGGACGAAGTATTACCTTCGGCCCCGGTCTTCACTGCCCCTTGCGCCACTCGCAGATCGGGAAACATCCTCCGGGACGACACCTCGACGTCGTCTGCCTTATCAGGCAGGGAGATCCGTGGAGGCGTCTCGCTCTCTATCATCTCCGGAAGTTGATCCCCCGAAGAGGAGGACTGTTGAGGAGGGATGTGTTCCGGACTGCAAACATGTGTTTAAAATATTACCCTTATAGCCAGGAAAGAACGAGATATGCTTAAAAACACCCTAATTCACTTACGATTCGGCTAAGGGCCTCTCTTTACGGGGTGACTGCATGTCAGCAGCATCCCCTGACTGGGATACCTTCCCCCGCTTAGAAGCTTCTCTTCTCGAGTCTTCGAAGGCGGTCCTCTTCTTCCTGGTGAGGAGTAGGGATGTTAGTTCGCCCTTCCCTTCCGTCTTTGTAAGTGGAAGTTCCAATATCCCCGGATAAATTGCCTGGTGTGGCTCCAGAATGGAGGCCACCTTGGGCCTCTTCACTCTCCTCCTTATCTTCCCCCGCCGACACTTGATATGGTGCTGGAGCCAACATCCATGTTAACACCGGATCAGCAGAGTCTTCGGGAAGTGGAGCCGAACACCTAATTCTCTCCGCCTTCCTTAGCCAGCCCTTGCCGAGGAAAGTTTTATCAGTACATTGTTATGAGGCATCTGACAAAACTATGTTCAGGAGTTAAGTGCTTACCGGAGTATCTGGATGATTGCAGTCAAGACCAATGTATTTTGTAGTATCCGGCCACTGTTTTCGTGCACCGAAGAACAATTTCCACATATCTCTGAGCATCGTGCCAGAGAGGTGCTGAAGAGTGGACCTTCTGGATTAAACTCCCACATGCGGAGAGGGCGTCGCTGACAGGGTAGGATTCGGCGGACTAACATTACTTGGATTACATCGATGAGACCGGTGCCCTTCTCAATGAGGCTCCGAATGTGGCTTTGCAGTGTCCGCACTTCATTAGTAGATCCCCAGTCCAGCACCTTGTTAATCCATGATGCGAGCTGTGGTGGAGGTCCAGACCGAAACGCAGGTGTGGCTGCCCGCTTCTTACCACGGGGGTTCGGTGATGTAAAACCACTCCTGTTGCCATAAGTCAGAAGATTCTGCGAAGGATCCCTTCGGCCAAGAGGAGTTGATAAGCTTGCTTATTGAAGCGCCTCCGCACTTCGCTTGTTTCCCATCGATTACCTTCGGTTTCATGTTAAAGGTCTTAAGCCATAAGCCGAAGTGTGGGGAAATACTGAGGAAGGCCTCACACATGGTGATGAATGCCGAGATGTGGAGGAAGGAGTCCGGGGCAAGATCGTGGAAATCTAGACCGTAATAAAACATGACCCCTCAAATGAAGGGATGAAGAGCAAATCCATGCCCTCGAAGGAAGTGAGAGATAAACACGACCCTCTCATTGGATCTGGGAGTAGGAATAACCTGCCCTTGAGCAGGAAGCCTGTGGTAGATTTCCGCAGTCAAGTATCTTGCCTCCCTGAGCTTCGAGATATCTTCCTCTATGACAGAAGAGGCCATCCACCTACCTTGAAGGTCGGGTCCGGACATGGATGGAAGCTCGAAGCGAGTGGATTGACCCTTGGGTGTTGGAACTTGAGGTGGGGGGTGGAGGAAAGAATTAGCATGGAAGAAAAAGGACAAGCCTTAGCCCCTTTATAAAGGCGACGAATATCAAGTGTCCCCTCTGTAGCCTTAAAGCATGCCTATTCCCAAGGAATCATGCCAACATAACGCTTAGGTTACCCATGCCCGTGTTGATGAAAATCCCGCAATAAGGGGACATGATCTCTGCTTTGACAAGACGTGCCAATAAAGACCGCCTCTCGAAACATGGAGTGGCAGGCTAGAAAACGATTCAAAATAATGGCCGGGTAATGACGTAATGTCATGCTGCCAAAATTGTCAACGAATTGGATTCGTAAATACTATACTCTCTATGGTTGTTTGTGGAACTTTTTTGCAGAGCCGGATACGATTCTTGTGTTCAAGATCTACTTTGAATTATTCGGAGAAGGAACCCGCCTTGCAATGCCGAAGACAATCTCCATGCCGGACTCATCGTCATTGAAGCCTGGTTCAGGGGCTACTCAGGGAGTCCTGGACTAAGGGGTCCTCAGACAGCCGGACTATATACTATGGTTGGACTGTTCAACTATGAAGATACAAGATAGAAGACTTCGTACCGTGTCCGGATGGGACTCTCCTTGGCGTGGAAGGCAAGCTTGGCGATATGGATGTGTAGATTCCTTTCTCTATAACTGGCTTTGTATAACCCTAGTCCCCCCGGTGTCTATATAAACCAGAGGGATTAGACTTCTGGGGTTTAGCCACAACAATCATAACCTCATAGGTTAGACTTCTAGTGTTTAGCCATTACGATCTCGTGGTAGATCAACTCTTGTAATACTCATATTCATCAAGATCAATCAAGCAGGAAGTAGGGTATTACCTCCATAGAGAGGGCCCGAACCTGGGTAAATATTGTGTCCCTCGCCTCATGTTACCATTAGCCTTAGACGCACAGTTCGGGACCCCCTACCCGAGATCCGCCGGTTTTGACACCGCAAAGACCATCTCCCTTTTGGGTATGCCTTTGCGGGCGTAAAACTTTATGGTTTTGCCTTCCTGATTTGTTAGGTTGACTTCTTGGGTTGCAGAATTTATTCATACTTGATACTAAGTCAACCAGTTCATTTCCAAAGTAACATCCAACTTGTCAGACTCGATGACTATAACAGTGGTTGGAAAACGGACTCCCTGGATATCAATTTCTTTGCAGACCAGAATGCTTTTAATCACGGAACCCGGGGATTGAACTAGCATACTTTTCCCCAAAAGCGAGCAGGAAAATTTGTTTTGGGCAACGAAACTCCGAGAAATAAAAGAGTGGGAAGCCCAGAGTCAAATAAAATTATTGCAGGTATGTTATTTACGAGAAACATACCAATGACGACTTCGGGGTTTTCCAGGGCTTCTTCTGCGGAGAGATTATTAACTTGACCTTGGATGAGCCCCATGTGATTGACTTGCGGTTGAAATTGAGCTTTTGACTTCTTGGGACAATTTCGAGCATAATGCCCGGTCAGGCCACAATTGAAACAGGTGTTGTTGCGCTGACGCTCTTCATGCAGCGGGTTGGTCACCACATTATTGACTTGAGTAGTGGTCTTGTTTACACTCTGTTGCCAATTTGGTTCATACTCCACTTGAGTCTGTTGCCAATTTTGCGCCTTCTGAATAGGCTGCCCGTCTTGCTCCAGCTCAAATTTGTGCTTGTGGTCAGTATTTGCAGGGCAGTGGTTTTGCACAGGCTTGTACTCTCTTTCTGCAATGAGAGCCTTGTGTCGGTGTCAAATACGGCGGATCTTGGGTTGGGGGTCCCGAACTGTGCGTCTAAGGCTAGTGGTAACAGGAGGCGGGGGACACGATGTTTACCCATGTTCGGGCCCTCTCGATGGAGGTAATACCCTACTTCCTGCTTGATTGATCTTGATGATATGAGTATTACAAGAGTTTATCTACCACAAGATCGTAGAGGCTAAACCCTAGAAGCTAGCCTATGATTATGATTGTTCTTGTCCTACGGACTAAACCCTCCAGTTTATATAGACACTAGAGGGGGCTAGGGTTACACATATTCGGTTACAGAGAAGGAGATCTACATATCCGAATTGCCAAGCTTGCCTTCCACGCAAAAGAGAGTCCCACCCAGACACGGGACGAAGTCTTCAATCTTGTATCTTCATAGTCCAACAGTCCGGCCAAAGTATATAGTCCGGTTGTCTAAGGACCCCCTAATCCAGGACTCCCTCAGTAGCCCCTGAACCAGGCTTCAATGACGATGAGTCCGGCGCGCGGATTGTCTTCGGCATTGCAAGGCGGGTTCCTTCTCCGAATACTCCATAGAAGATTTTGAACACGAGGATTGTGTCCGGCTCTGCAAAACAAATTCCACATACCACCATAGAGAGCACAATATTCCACAAATCTAATCTGCTGACAAGTTTTCACAGCGTGACATCACGCCACGGCCCGGTCATTAATCGAACCATTTTTCTCAACCAGCCTGCCACTACACGTGTTGCGATGCAGTTTTATTGGCACGTCTTGTCGAAGCAGAGATCATGTTCCCCTTATCACGGGATTCTCATCAATACGAACATGGGTAACCCAACCATGTTTGTTAGTATGACTCCTCGATTTTAGGCAGGTTCCAAACGGTCACACAGGGGACGCTTGATATTCACCCTCTTTATAAAGGGGCCAAGGCCTGTCCTTTTCTTCCCACGCTCGATCCTTCCCTTCCTTCACCTCGAGTTACAACACCCAAGGCTCAAGCTAAGGGCTTCGCACCTTCAACCATGTCCGGATCCAACCTTCAAGGCCAGTGGATGGCCTCTCTGTCACACAGGAGGACATCAAGAATATTAGGGAGGCCAGGTATCTCACCGCCGAAATCCTGCACAGGCTGCCTGCTCAAGGGTAGGTCATCCCCACTCCCAAACCCAACGAGAGTGTTGTATTTGTTTCCCACTTCCTCCGAGGGCTAGGTTTTAGTCTTGATCCCTTTATGAGAGGGCTCATGTTCTATTATGGGCTATATTTCCATGATCTAGCTCCAGATTCCATCCTTCACATCTCGTCGTTTATCGTCGTGTGTGAGGCCTTCCTCCGCATCACCCCACACTTCGGCTTATGGCTCAAGACCTTCAATGTGAAGCCGAACATGATCAATGGGCGACACGCACAGTGCGGAGGTGCTACAATATAAGCAAAGGCGTCGATGCCCCATGGCCAAAGGGTTCCTTCCCGGAGGTGTCCAATTTATGGCACGGGAGTGATTTTACATCACAGCTCCCCGAGGTACAAAGTGGGCGGCCGCCCCCGCCTTCCGCTTGGTCCCTTCGCCCCAACAGGCGTCATGGGTCAACAAGGGGCTGGACTGGGGGCCAGTTAATGATGTGCTGACATTGCAAAGCCGCATTCGAGATCTCCTCAAGAGGGATGTCAGTCTTATCAAGGTAATGCAAGTTATGCTAGTTCGTCGGGTCCTGCCATGCCAACGTGGATCTCTCTGTCTGTGGGAGTTCAACCCAGAAGGACCGCGAACTGTTGAACAATTCTTCGGTGCGACGCTCGAAGATATGTATGGATTGTCTTCGGATCACGAATGAAGTGTCCGGACACGACACAGGATGCGGGTCTCAACTGCAACCGTCCGGATACCCAAGTAAGTATTCCCGTGACAGAACATGCTTTATTTTTATTTGTCACAACATCATTCTGAAAAACTGCTCTCTGCCAGGACTGGATAAGAAAGGCGGAGAGGATCAGGTGTTCGGCCCCCCTTCCCGAAGGCTCACTGGATCCTGTACTAACCAGGATGCTTTAGCACACACCTTACCAAGTGCCATTGGGAGAAGATGAGGGGAGGAATAAAGAAGCCGAAAGCGGGCCCCACACATTAAACATCCAAACCAGGGGAATTAGTGTCTCCGCGAAGGAGGATAATCTGGGAGGTGAATCCAGAATTGTGACAGCCTGATTTTTGGCCCTTTCTTTTTCTTTTGTTTTTCCGAGGTTTTTGCCTGAGTTTTCTTTTTCCATGGCTTTGTGGTCTGGAAACTGAAGAGGATGCCCTCTTCTTTGTTTCCACAGTGGCTTGTCATTCCCAAATCTTTCCCTAGACCTTGTCATTTTCATCCTAGCCCAAATCCCCATATTATTTTATTGGGAACATTCCTTTTCTATTAAAGGAATAACTTAAATTTCCCTAGGTTGTGAAGCAACCTATATTTCCATCACTCCAAAAATTCCCAAATAATTCTCATAAATTGTTTGGGTCATATCTTGATCAAATATGGCAAAACTTTTCATTGGCATGTTCAAAAATAATTCCCGAATAATTCATTTCCTATTCTGCCCTGCATGGCACTTTGTGAAGGAAGTGTCATTTATATTTTTCCTAGTGGCTCCCAACTTTTTGGGCATGTTTATATGTCCAAATAATTGCCTCATGCACAAGTTCAAATTTATTTGCCTAGCCAATCTTCCTCAGTGATTTTTCAAAGTTTCTGTCAAACAAAAGGCTTTGTGAAGGAAGTACTAGCTAGGAGTATCCAAATGAGTTGAACTTTTGCACACTCCTTAATGTGTTAGTATTAACCCCTTCCACCCATTTGAAGCCCTATCCAATTGTCTATGTGAGAACAGGAGCAAATCTTTGTTTCTGGCAATATTTTCAGGTTGTGAAACAAGTATATTTTATATTGCTTCAAAAATCCTAATAAATTACCAGATCATTCTTATACCCATAAAACATCTCTCCACCCAATTTGGCATCATTTCAGTGAACCATTTGATCACCATAATTATTCCAAGTTTCTGTCCAGAGGAGATGTTTGTGAAGCAAGTACCATGTTGGCTTTGCCAAATGGAATGATACTTGGTGAGCATCATCATATGACCAAATGACTCAGCTTTGCCCAAAATTAGCCCAGTTCAACACTCCATGTGAGTGCATCTTGCGGATCTTCATTTCTGGACCAAATATGCAGTTGTGAAGCAACAATAGTAAATCTTGATCCATTTACCCTCAAAACCTCCAGGATCATAATCCCTCGATAGCTAAACATCCCAGACAACTTATTTGGCCTCAAGTAGTTCCCTGTTGATCACCAGTGCACGACTAAGTTTACTGTAGTAAACTTCAGCAGTTGATAACTATTTAACCCTAGCTGTTTTCACCAAGTTACCACCATAGTTGATGCCTCCCTAGGAAGGAATAAACCCCAGGCACCGTTTGGCATCGATTGTGGCCCTGTGTGCGCTAGTGCGCGCGGTGACCGCCTCTCTGGCATGCCATGGATGTGAGCTGGATGTCTTCTTGCTCGGGCCCCTCCTCTGCTCGGCGTCCCAGCGAGCACGGGCCTGTCCAGCGTGTTCCCCGCATCTTCGCCGTCCTCCTTGAGCCCTCTCCCCCTCTGTCAGCCCCTCCGTCAGCGCTCGTCGCCGCGCGCCCACGAGAGATCTGTGGCCGACCGAGCTTTTATGGCGCTCGGACTCTTCCTCTGCCCCTCCCTTGGTCGTCTCTTCCCCGTGAGCTACTCCATGTGCCTCGCCGTCGCCTTCCCCTGAGCCCATGCATGAGCACACATGTCCATGGCGCCGGCCACGCGTCCACGGACACACCAGCGTGGCTCCCTCTCCCCCTTGGCTATCTAAGCAGCCCCGAGGCCTCCCGATCACCCCAAGCTCTTCGCCTCGCTCCTATATTCCTGCCGAGCCCCTCCAGCGAGCTAGAGCAGCTCTCCTCGACTCCCCTGGCCGCTGTGCCCACCGTCGGCCTCAGCCTAAATTGGCTCGATGCCGGCCCTCCCCTTCCTTTCTGTAGCCACCGGAAAAGTCCCCTCGACCCCCTGACCCTCCCCAGAGTGCCCCGCAGCACCGTAGCCCAACCCCACCCGAGGCCATCTCCGTCGGAGTCCACACCCTTGTCGCTCTGATCCTCCTCGGCGTCCGTGTCCATGCTGAATGGATCCGTCTCGTCCTCCTGAGCTCGTCGGTAGGTTGCGCGCCCCATATGGTGGCCGGGATCACCGGCGAGCCTCGTCGCGGTGAGCTCCCCTGCTCGGCCCGATGCGTCCAGGCGGGAGGAAGAAGAAGGAGGCCAGGAGGAGAGAGAAGATGCGGTAGGCCCCGCCTGTAAGCGACCCAGCCGTCGGCCCTGCGTTGACCCAGGTACGCTGACGTGGATAAGTGGAGGCGTAATCCACTGATTACGTCTTTGCTTTCCGAAAGCGTATTTCTCTATTATGCATTCTGTTTTTCTGTTCAGGCCCTGTTTGAAAATATTTTCATTACAGATGGGTCCCTGGCAGAAAAACATCCATATCTTTTTAACCGTAACTCCAAATAAGGTGAAACCAACACTCACTTTGTTTCGTCGAGCCCGTTCTGTTGGTTTCATTTGCACTATGGTTTGACACTGTGAAAATGACCTTTTTGCCTTTGCACGTAAACAGCCCCCTCCGAGAGAGAACTGTTTCCGGCAAATCTTTCCGCGACTTCACCGCACTTCTCCCTGGTGCCTTCTTCATCCCCAGGCAAGCCACAATACCCACTTGCATGATAGTCATGCAGTAGCCATGGTTTTCAACTTGAATATTTATTAAAAGTTTGCTTGTTGAAAAGATGGTTATCGTTGTTCCGGTGATGTTTAGATTTGCATGTTCACTTTTGTGCTACATTGTCTTGTACTCTGTTACCATGTTCTACCTGCTAGTATTTCCTTTCATCTGTTTATGCTTGATAGTAGTACATGTTGATGTTGGTGACGGTCATGCTAGTTAGTATGCCATGCTCAGTGGATTTGATTTATTGTTGATATGGTGGATAGTTATGTGATACCCTCATGATTATGTTGATATCATGTTCATGCATTTTATCATGGCTCAGCATATTTGCATTCAAGTTAACCGGATTAAATTGAACTTGAACAACTGTTGGCTGAGTCATGGTGCCGCTGAATCGATGCTAACTAGTGCAACCACGCTTACCGGTATGGGACGGTCCTAACTGGGTCTATTGTCGTGCCTCTCACCGGTGCCTCCAACGAGGGAAGGTTATGGGCGCGCGCTACCCTAATCAGGTAGGCGGGCATAAGCCTTGTGTGCCCGTTGTTGTTGTTATATGCACATGTCCCCGTTTGGGACGGTTTATTGTTTTGGGCCACGATGGTGGTCTTTGAGGTGTCTGGAGGTAGACACGGGGCCACCCATGACTTAGCCCAGAGGGGAGTGAGTCGGAGTGGCCGGGAGAGTGTCATGGCAGTAGGACAGTTTTGTCGGAACACCGTTGGTCCACCTGAATGGGAGTGCGAGGCCATGGGTTCCCTAGTGTGGGTATAGTGTACTAACATATGCAGAGTGTATATTAAATCTATCGATAGTCACGCCCGCCGATAAGGGCCCAGGTCGAAAGTAGGGTACACCATTAGTCAACAGTAATAAGAATAATGTGCTTAATGACGATGAGATAAGTTGGTTGTGATCGCCAAAAGGGTGACGGGCCAAGTGTTGGTCGGGTTGTGATCGCCTTAAGGATCACGGTTTGGGACCAAGTGTTGGTCGGGTTGTGATCGCCGGAAAGATCACGGTGGTATCGAGGATACCGAGTCGTTGTATATTCGTGATGTTGTGCGAGAATCGTGGGTAAAGATCAAGCTCCTTGTGGTCATTTACTGATTACTACGGTATTGTTTATACCAAGCTTGATTTGATCCTGAGATGATCGTGTGATGTACGAGGTCGGTAAGTGATGCATGTGTTGGTTACGAGGTAACGCGAGCGGTATAAGTGGTGCATATAGTGTCATCATGTTGCATGCTATTATGATGGTCCCATGTTAATTCCCATTTAACCTGTAATTGCCATGTTGTTGTTTGTCTTGAATGCTTCTGGTTTATTGTGAGCTTGCAAGTACATTCACTGTACTGACCTGGCGTGTCATGCCAGCTTGCAGGTCATGCTGGATTTGATTGCTTGCTTGTCATGGTTTCCGTTCGTGCGAGCTAGGATAAGCGTTCCAGCCAGAGTCCCTACGGAGTGGAGTTCACCACCGTCGTCTTTGTTCCGCTGCTAGAGTTCTTCCGCTGCATCATGTTGTTCCGCTGCTAGAGTTCTTCCGCTGCATCATGGTGTAGTGTCGCCGTACCAATGTTATTCATTGTAATATCAGAGACCTTGTATTCGTATTCGTGTAATAATAGAAAGCTAGTTTGTTCTATGCTAAGCAGTGCCGTATTCCAGAAGACTTCTTCTTGATCTCTGGGCTAGAATACGGGGCGTTCCGGTTTTCTCTGAGCCGGGGTGCCACAAGAATCCCCTCTGCCCAGGGAAATAAAAGGGCCACCAATGAAGACTTGGAAATAGAGGTTTCCAAATGAGGGAAAAAACCTTCGCCAGGGGGCCCTACCTCAGAGGGCGTCCTTTCCGCACAACGCCCGCAAGGGGGCCAGCCCTCCACCGAGCTGTAAGTGAGAAAAGGTACTTTAGTAAATATACCCCGTTTTTATCTCTGAGAACAATAAACGAGACATATATCTTGCAGTCTGGCTTGCAGCCCTTCTCGATAGAGTTCGCCTTTGAGGGATCTTCTGCCGGAGATGATGGATAGCGAAAAGCCTCCTCCTACCTCCCCACCTCATGGGGCGGACGACCCTGAGGTGTCTTCACGGAGGATTTCTCCTGATCCGCAAAGGCCAGAAGTTAACACTTCGACCACCCAAAGTCCGGAGTATTCGGCTCCAAAGGAGAGCAACAGAAAGAGTCCGGGACTGTCCAATGCGCAAATCGGACTTACCGATGGGTCTTCTGGAGCAAGCGGCTATTTCGGAGGCGCATCGTACCCTAATGGGTACGGTGGTTGAGAGGATTTCATCCGCCAAAAGTGGGTTGAATGAAGCCTTTACGAGCCTGCTAAGAGGCTTTGAGGTACGCCAAGTAATGTATGTGTATTTTTGACGGTACCGCACATGCTAGGTGTGCTCTGTATAGATAGTAGCCCCTGAGACTCTGGTTGCCATCCAGAGGTGGAAAACAGAGGATCATACTCCTAGGTGGTGATTGCGCTGCTTCCATGTGCAGGCGGCTGAGGGTCCGGCGGCTGGCCGGACTGCTGATTTTGCCGAGCTGGAGCGGCAACTTGACGTGGCGGATGCCGACATCATGCTTGTGAACGAGCGGCTTGACGAGACCCAGGGTATGTATTTTTGGGTAGTCAGCTAATATTAAGAGGATCATTATGCTAGTATCCATACTATGCTTTAACTGCGGATGGAGCTGTTGCCGTGGAGACCCTTTGGGCGAAACTCGCCCGAGCCAAGGAGCAAGCCAGGATAAGTGATGCGGCCGCCCTAAAGGCGGCCAAAGAGTTAAGAGCCGAATAGGGTGCTCATCGCCAGAGCGAAAATAAGATAGCCAAGATGGCTGTTGAGCTGAAAGATGCCGCTAGCCGATATGAGCTCCTTGAAAAGGAAAGCCAAGCAAAACCGGCCGACCTAAAGAAGGCCTTGGAAGCAGCCAAGGAAACTTGCTCTGAAATTAGAGGGATAAAGGAAGAGCTTCGTGAAGCCGGAGATATCGCAGCTGGGAGGCCCTTCTTGTTGCGGATGAAGTTCGGGATACGAAGTATGCTCCTCCGGATCAGTTATGGAGTGTTGTAGACACGTATGCGGACTTGGCAAAGATTGTTGCTGCTACGACTGAGTTTTTCAAAGATCAGAAAGATCATGAGGTTGAAAGGTTGTTCTGGTCGCAGTTCAGTGCCCCAACGCGTCCGCTGCCGTTGAATGAAAAAATGTCCACATGGGCCGAACTCCATAGGTTGTCCGGGCTTGCTATGAGGTCTGTAGTCGATCATCTTTGGCCGAGGGGACCAAGGCCGGACAGTTATTTTGGTTTAGTGCAACAATTCCTTGGTGCTGTGTCGCATATCGACACTGTGAAGAGGTTGGCGTGCATAGAGGGTGCGCGGATGGCTTTTGCCCGTGTTAAAACATATTGGGCAGTGATGGAGGCCACCGCTATTGCAACCCGAGGTCCTGCGGGAGGCCAGGACCCGGCCGAGCACTATTTTGGAGAAGTCCTAGATGGCGCCCGTTTAATAGAGGCTCGGTGCTCGAAGTGTACCATGTTCGAGTGACATGTGTTTGTAAAAACAATGATATTTTGAGTATAAAGGTTGTGTTATACTTCTGCTCGAAAGTATTATAGTGCCTCCTGTGAGGCTATTTATGCATGTATATACCCTGAAAGTTTGCAGTCGTCGGCTTCAGCCCCCACACATATAATGCAGGGGTGTTCGAAAAAACGCGTAATCACACTTGATCCAATGTCTTGGTCCATTAAGGAGGTGATAGCGCAGCGAACCAGGCAATCAGACTATATAGCTTTAACACTTTCACTTAGCCAAGTTTGACGGTGGGGCTACTATATAGCCCCTGGTACTTCCGTGTTCATCCGAATACGGTGCACGTTCGTACATGATCGGGAAACCGGTCCTTCGTTAATGCAGAGGAATCGCGAAGATTCCGCTGAGTCATCAAGTGGTTGACTAGTCTCGCGCTATATCATGACAGTCAGTTTTCAGCTTTATCTACTAAGGTGCTCATCCAGATGAACCAGGGCACAATCGCAGTAGTTCTCCCGGTGCCACCTTAGCCGATAGAGCGGAACGTAAGGTAGCAAAACACGGGAGCCGGGTAAACCCAACATTTCACAAAAGACATGACTCGGAGCTGATGCATATAAGGCCAAACTCGCGACGCTGAACACTCCCTAAGGTATTCAGACTTTACAACATATACTGGGCTGAGTAACACCCTCGATAATGAGCCCTGAGTTTCCAGGTACATGCATTAGTCTTGCATGATGAAATGCCAATAACGCCAGTATCCCTCCCGGTTGTGTTAGGTGTCCGAAGGGTCTGAAACAACAAGAGACATTGAAAAAGGTTTATGCAGGGTCTTAATCTAAAAAGAAACCTTTGAGCGGGGCCCTGCTGCATGTCTGGGCCTTTGTCTCCGTTGTGCCGTATCCTAGAAGGGTGGAGCACGATGATCATCTGTAAAAAGGAAAAACCCAGGTGAAAGACTTCGAGCAAAAAGTTGGTTATTCTGAACAAACCATGAAAATGCAATCTGTTATTGTATTAATAGGTCAAGCCGAACTATGGGCTTTTTTACATGCGGGCAGCCCCCAGCACCACCTATGGGGGTATATCCATCAACCCAAGCTCAGGTTTATCTAGGCTGTTTACAACTAGTGGTGAGCCGGACTCGTCTAACCGTGTCTGTGGTCTTGACGACCAATCGTTTATTCTGGATGGAGAGGCCGTTCAGTGTTCGACTGCTAGAGCCGCCACATATTCTTCCGCACGTAAGGAACTCTCTGTATTTCCGCTAACTGTTATGACGCCATGTGGACCGGGCATCTTAAGTTTAAGATAAGTGTAATGTTGTACTGCATTGAAACGAGCGAAGGCCGTTCTTCCGAGTAGTGCGTGATAGACGCTTCAGAATGGAGCGATGTCGAAGATTAATTCTCCGCTTCTGAAGTTGTCGGGAGAACAAAATACAACCTCTAATACTACAGAGCCTGTGCAACGGGCCTCTACGCCTGGTATTACTCCTTTAAAGGTAGTATTACTTTGGCTGATTCTTGACGGGTCTATCCCCATTTTCCAGACAGTGTCCTGATATATCAGATTAAGACTACTGCCGCCGTCCATAAGGACTCGGGTGAGATGGTATCCGTCAATTATTGGGTCGAGCACCAAGGCAGTCGATCCTCCATGATGGATACTAGTCGGATGACCCCTGCGATCAAAGGTGATCGGGCAGGCTGACCAAGGATTGAACTTGGGGGTGACGAGCTCTACAGCGTATACATCTCTGTGTGCACGCTTGCGCCTTCTCTTTGGTATGTGAGTTGCGTAAATCATATTCATTGTTTTGACTTCTGGTGGGAATTTTTTTCTATATCCCAGTGCTCGGCTGGCGAGGCTCATCCTTGTCTTCACTTGGCGTCTCCCTCCCTTTGTGTTTGGCGTTTAACTTGTCGGCCTGCTTGAAAACCCAACATTCTCTGTTGGTGTGATTTGCATGTTTCTCGGGGGTGCCACGAATCTGACATAATCTATCTAGAATCTTGTTTAGGCTGGACGGTCCATCTCTGCTGCCTTTGAATGACTTTTTCCATTAACCGGGTCAAGAGCCCCTGAATCCAGCGTTGACCACCGTGTTATCTGGGCTGTCTTCATTGTTTTGACGCTTGTTTTTATTTCGTTGTGGCTTCCCGTTGCCATCCCTGACTTCGGATGTGCCTGGGTCGCTGGTGCCGCTACGGGCCAGCCAACTGTCCTTGCCCGCGCAAAAGCGGGTCATAAGCCTTGTTAGGGCTGCCATTGTCCTTGGCTTTTCCTGGCCGGGGTGTCTGGTAAGCCATTCGTCCCGGACACTGTGCTTGAAAGCTGCTAAGGCTTTGGCATCCGGGCAGTCGACGATTTGATTCTTCTTAGTGAGAAATCTGTTCCAAAGCTTACGGGCTGACTCTCCAGGCTATTGAATTATGTGACTCAAATCGTCTCCATCTGGAGGTCAGACATAGGTCCCATGAAAATTGGCCCTAAAAGCATCCTCAAGTTCTTCCCAACTACCAATTGAGTTTTTGGGGAGGCTTTTCAACCAGTGCCGAGCTGGTCCTTTCAACTTGGGGGTAGGTATTTGATGGAGTGGAGATCATCTCCACGAGCCATGTGGATATGAAGGATAAAGTCCTCAATCCAGACCCCAGGGTCCATCGTTCCTCTATATGCCTCTATAATCACGGGTTTAAATCCCTCTGAAAATTCATCATCCAGCACCTCATCAGTGAAGCATAGGGGGTGTGCGGCACTCCTATATCTGGATGTGTCATGGCATGCTGTCGTCGTTGTTGTGTTCGGTGTTGATTCTGAGCTGGTATTCGATCAATATGATCGTTTTGGTGGCTGTGATCCTGCGCTGGAGCACGCTTCCTAGATCCATAGATGGACCTGGACATATCGGATTTTTTGTCCAGGAGCTCACGTAAATCGTGTGCTGACTTGTGTGCGGCATCATTAGCCGCCCTATCGCGGCCACGGGGTGGTTGGTCCGGCTGATCGGCTATTTTATTTTCGGCTGAATGGGCTCTGTAGCCTCATCGTCGAATTCGAGTAGCAGCTTGCACTTTGGGTAGCTCTTTGTGTGGCGATCGCCGTCGTATTTTTCTTCAATGTCGAGCGCTTTATTCCATCTCTGATTGAGCGTATCCTGCGCGGCCTTAAGCCTTTGCTTCTGCTTCTTCAGGCTCCTCGCGGTGACAATAAGGCTTCTGTGGAGGTTCTCTTGTTCCAAGTGTTTTTTCGGGATGATGAGTGCATCCTCGTCCGGACTGTTCTCCTCTCCGGAGACAGGTTGATGAATTTTACCCTCGGGATCGTTGTCATTGGACATCTGCTCTGGACTATGTTCACCGTCCCCTGGCTCATCCTGCTCCATCGTTGGGTCCATGGGGTCGTCGTTTCCTTTAGAGTCGACCGAGGTGTTATTCTTTCTTGCGCTGTTATCATAGTTTTTACCGTGGCGGGATTTAGAGCGGTGCCTCCTTCGTCGCTTTGGTTGCTGCTTGAGGGGATTATCCTCCGTTGCATCCTTCCATTCCTCACCGTTGTTTTATTTTGGTGTATCCACCATATATACATCATATGATGAGGTGGCTGTCCAGCGCCCCGTGGGCGGCGGTTCCTGTTCGTCTCCAGCATCAATGTCCATACTGTCGATGTCTTCGTAGTCGAAGTCGAGTGTGTCGGTTAAGTCATCGACAGTGGCTATTAAGTGGGTGGTGGGTGGGGAATGAATTTCTTCGTCGTCCGCTTCCCACTCAAGCTGGACATAGTTCGGCCGAGAGTCTCCTGACCAAGAGAGAGACTTTAATGAATTTAGCACGTCACCCAAGGGCGAGTGTTGAAAGATATCCGCGGAGGTAAACTTAGTGATCAGTGCCCAATCAGATTCGATAGGCACGGATGCACGTGGTTCGGAGCCTGTGGCCGGAGACGAGTCCGAGGGCCCGATGACACCGGCCTTATAGATATGAAGCCAGTGTTCGGCTCTATCGCTGCTGAGTGTGCGGCCTCCGTGACGGGGTCCATCCACCCATCCTCGAATTGCACGATCTGCTCCGGATCGAGGGCCGGGGCAGCCGCAGGTGTGATCTCCAGAATACTGTCCGATGGCAGATCTAAGTCATGCTCGTCGTGACTGTTCGGCGCACCTGGCATGGGCTTGAATCCGTCAAAGATCAAATCTCCACGGATGTCGGTAGTATAGTTCAAGCTTCCAAACCTGAGCTGATGGCCAGGGGCGTAGGTATCGATCTGCTCTAGATGGCCAAGTGAGTTGGCCCGCAGTACGAAGCCGCCGAATACGAAGATCTATCCGGGGAGAAAAACCTCACCCTGGATTGCATCGTTGAAGATGATTGAAGGAGCCATCAAGCCTTATGATGGTAGAGTGGAACTCTCAATGAAAACACCAATGTCGGTGTCAAACTACGCGTCTGAGGCTAATGGTAACAAGAGGCGGGGCACACGATGTTTACCTAGGTTTGGGCCCTCTGGATGGAGGTAATGCCCTACTTCCTGCTTGATTGATGTTGATGATATGAGTATTACAAGAGTTGATCTACCACGAGATCGTAGAGCCTAAACCCTAGAAGCTAGCCTATGATTATGATTATTCTTGTCCTATGGACTAAACCCTCCAGTTTATTTAGACAATGGAGGGGGCTAGGGTTACAGAGAGTCGGTTACGGAGAGGGAGATCTACATATCCGAATTTCCAAGCTTGCCTTCCATGCAAAAGAGAGTCCCACCCGGACACACGACGAAGTCTTCAATCTTGTATCTTCATTGTCCAACAGTCCGACCAATTATATAGTTCGGCTGTCCGAGGACCCCCTAATCCAGGACTCGCTCACCTTGTTCACAAGAGACTGAAAATCTGGAAAATTGAGCATGCAAAGAGCTCTCCTGAGGTGCTGGTTTAGCCCTCCAAGGAATCTGTCTATCTTTCTCTCTTCCGTGGCTACATCATAAATGGAATAACGGGCCAGATGGTTGAACTTGTGCAAATATTCATTTACTGATAGACTTCCTTGATTGAGACCAAGAAATTCGCGTTGCTTAACCTTCATGATACCGGTGGGAATATGATACTTGAGAAATTGGTCCTTGAAATTATTCCACGTAATTTCTTCTCCAGCAGGCCACAGTGCCTTAGCATTATCCCACCATATAGCAGCGGCTCCTTCAAGATAGTGGATAGCGAACGGAACCTTTTTAACTTTATCAGTGCAAGCAAACTCAAGTTTCTTCTCACTGGTTCACAACCAATCATCTGCTTCCAAAGGGTCGATCACTTGACTGAAACTGGGGGGATTAGTTCTTTGAAAATCTGACAGCTTAAAGTGATGTACATTTGGATTTCCATTCTGCCCAACCATAGCTTGCACACTCTTTAATAATTGAATCAAGTCATTATTTCTTCTTTCCTCAAACATGCGCATAATTTGTTCAGTGGAGGGTGGATTTGGTGGTGGAGGCGGTGGTTGCGGATATGGCTCGGGGAGTGTCCTGCCTGTCTTGCAGAACGACGAACAGGGACATCCTCACAAGCCTGCGAGTTGCTACCTCCCCGCGTCATCCTACTGTTATTTTTCCCAATAAGAGCAACCGAGATGAGAAACATCCAATCATGGAAAGAAAAGCCAGCGACAAAACCCAGAAAAACGAACGAACCAAAAACACGGCGATCAAATAAAAAGTTCCAAAATAATTATACATAGACTCATACATGAAAGGTAAACATCATGACGGTTGCGACTACTCGCATACATGCACCATAGCTCATACAACTACATTCGTACATCACATGACCATTGCTAACAATCAAACGCTCCAAGACTCTCCTGGTGCTGCCAGATCCTCTCCTGAGTCAGACCCAGATCTTGAACTGAGGACTCCAACCGAAACCTCTGGGTTAAAGGTAACACAATGATGCTGCCTCGAGGGCTCTCCCTCAGGGGCAGGTGCGGAATGAGAAGGGATCATGGGAGCTGTGGGGGTAGCAAGAAGAGGTGCCCACTCAGCAGGAGCACTGTGTGGGTTCACTGACGAGGTGCCCGAGCTAGTCGTGGGGGTAATCGGAGAAATAGGTGAGCTGTAATTGGGCACAATATAAGAAGTAAACCCCATAGAAGGTGGAGTAGGGTAGGATCTAGTGGCGACTAAGGCAGAACGAGCATGATTCAGATCTCGAGCCAACTCGTGAATCAAAAGATAGCTAGCAGTGATATATCGAGAAAGATGGCTAGTGTCACTATCAGACGCCCAATCAACGGAATGAAAGCGAACACGACCATCATTATACAGGGATGGGTAGAACCGAAAACCTTGGTGGGTCTGCATCCGAGCCTCAACATGTGTAACTCAATGAGAACCTTGAATGTAGCATACTGAACAGCCTGAGCGGCGGTGGATGCATAACCACTCTGAGAGGTACGAGTGTAAGAACCCGCTGACGAACTGGTGCGCAGGGTAACCACGACATGATACTCATACACGGAGTCGGCTAGACGATCCCGGTACACCCGATATGTTGGGTCGTCGCCGTGAGGGTACAATCGACGCCACACGCTATGGAGGAGATGCGGAGAAGTGTAGGACATCAACTGCAACTGACACGGATACAACACTGGAGCCATCTACAATCACAACCATTAACAGGTTAGAAATAACAATAAGTCAAATGCATGCAATACAGTGTAGCATCCAAATGCAAACTTCCAACGGTACTCAATCAACAACTAACTAACGTTTATTTCGCGTGCTGGGGTCTAGCGTGTCCTACAGTCAGTGCGGCTCTAATACCAAGTGTTGTGGAACCCCAGCTCATAGTGACCGGTTTACCTTGTATTGCCAACCCAGAGATCATATCTTCTAGCAACACAAAACATCTTGGTACAGAAATCACCACTTTATTGAAACTAGCGGAATCATAAATGTTACATTACATCAAGTAGCCAGGCCAAGCGGCACACTCAGTGCGGCTGAACAATATGTACATTATTTAGTGAACATAAAGGGGCCTCAAGCACGACGTCTACATGGCAGCGGATCAACAACGTAGCGGGACTCCATAGCACAGGGACACCGATGTGGACACGATCTAGACACGGCAGCACTCCGATCCAATTAGACTTTCCTGAAAGCTGGCATAACACGCCAGGTCAGACATTGAATGTACTTGCAAGCTCACAACAAGCAAAACCATAATGGCAAATAACATCATGACAATTAAACAAGTTCAATGCAAATATCAACATGCTACTCATGCAGTGACAAAACTTGTGCATCGAGTCACTTGGACTCCCTTACCAACAGGTTGCCTCGCAACCGAACAATGATCACGATGGACCACTAACAAACCACTCTTGGTTCCATAGGTTACTTCGTAACCCAAAACAGTGATCATTTCCAGATCACGAACAGTACCACCATCATCAATCTCACTGACATCATCATAACTCAATAGTGCAACGCCAATAATTTAGTGTGCAAGATTATTTATGAAAGTTGATCCATGGTGTGACTTACTTACGAACTGGGCCCTTATCCACAGGCGCGGCTATCGCTAGTTTAATACACTCTACAGAGGTAGCGCACTTTACCCACACTACGGAACCCATGGCCTCGCACTCCCATTTGGGTGGACCAACGGCATTCCGACAGAACCCTCCCATTGCCATAACACTCTTATGGACACTCCGACCAACTCCCCTCTAGGACTAGTCCTGGGTGACCCGCCTCCCAGAGGCAACTACCACCATCGTGGCAAAACAAACAGTCCCAAACAGGGACCCGGTACCATAACAACAACAGGTCCACAAGGTTATGTCTGCTTACCGGGCCAGGGTACCGCACGCCCATAACCTTCCCTCTTTGGAGGTACCGACAAGAGGTATGAAAACGCAATGACTACAGCCTCCCCACTAAGGCAAATGTGGTTGCACTAGGCAGCCCGATTTAGTGGCACCATGACCCGACCAACTTTTAAGTTCAAGTTAAATTATCATCAGGTTTAACTTGAAAATAAAAATGCTTGAGTCATAATATGACATGCTCATGCAACCATGTACCAAGCATCATATATCACCTGAACGATACCAGATCAACCTTATTCAAAGTTCTACTGGCACAAACTCAACTTGCATCATTTCTGATCCTTTCTTACTGATTATTTCTACTCATTACTTTAGTTGGTTTTTATCAAATAAAACTCATTTTTCCCATAACAAAAATAATACTCATTCTCATAATACCATGACAAATTTTACATAGATCAACTACTCAAGCTATACCCACTGGTTCAAGCATTTCTTCTCACTAAGCATTTTGATCATAACAAACCAAATAGCACATGCATCATTTATTTTTAATACTATATGCAATGAATATCATATAAATTCAAGTAGAAAATCATGAATATTGCAAAGACACCATGATCATGTTGTTGTGGCTTGCCTTAGTGCAGAGGAGCTTCACACTCCTCCTGGATGCCTTCAAGAAAAGCTTCACCTTCTGAAAATAATTCAAATGACAAAAAGAAAATATCAAGAACACTTCTAAAAATTACCAAAAATTCTAGGCGACAAAGAAAAATCCCATCTTGTGTGTGCTTCTAGGATTTTCCAGTAAGAATAGAATGCAAAAAGAATCAACTCATTTGGACATGTAGAATAAAAGTTATAGCTAGTCAAAGTTCTGGTCAAATTTGAATTATATTTGAATTAAAAAGAAAAACCCAGGGGGTGACGTCGAAGGCGTAAAACGCCAGGGCACAGCCACTCATACCGCTTTGGGCGTGGCCTGAGTGGCTGACAGCGGGCCCCAACTGTCAGGCTGGAGGGGGAGAAAGAGAGAAACAGACATGGGCGGCGCGGCGGCGGCGCTTTCTCTGGCGAGGAGTACCCGGCGACAAGATCTGGAGGGATAGGATTGAAGAGGAGGTGGAGACACACCCGACCGTACCCGTAGCGTGGCTAGGGGTGGCCGGATGGGGTCGGAACAGAGCTCTCCAGCGGCGGCGGCGGGCAGAGCTCGTCGGAAGCGATGGTTCCGGCGATGCACGGCCGGTCCAGCAGCTCCAAAAGCACCAGCACGCACTAGTGGATCGCCACGAACACGCCGGAGGGGTCAGCTGAGCTCGAGTGGCTCTGGAGTGGGTGGGGGCAAAGGAGGGGAATCACGGGCAAGCTCGGGACGGGGACGGCGGCCAGAGGCCTGCCCGGCCGGGCTGCACCGCTCGACGGGTGTGTGGAGGTGTGATGGCTGTGTGTGTGGACAAGAACGAGCTCGGGGGGCTCTATTTATAGCCGAGGCTGAGGCGGGGATCGAGAGCTCGCCGAAGTTCTTTGGAGCCTCGCCATGTGACGAATGGTGTTAGCGAGAGAGGGGGAAGGCGCAGGAGGTCACGTGGGAGCTGTAGGCAAGCTGCACCGAGCTAAGGAGCACGGTACACGACGAGCACAGGGGCACGGGCGCACTATTGCGTTGGCCGCGCCGTGCCCGTGATTGCTGCGGCGAGCTCTGGCATCGGTGAGTGCCAGGGTGCATTTAAGGAGGCTAAAACAATGATGGTGGCGCGGTTTGGCATGGTTTTGCAGCGAGGGCAGCGAGCACGCACGAAATAGAGGCGTTAGCGTAACGCATAGCGCGTCGGATGCATGCCAGCCACCTTGGACGAACGTGGTCACCGCGTGAACTATGGCATAAGGCTGAGCTAAGCCCAAAAAACATGTCTGGCAGCTAGTCCTTAGTGGTTTTAGTTGTTATGCGCGCTTGGATGAGTCACAGGTGCACTGTGGGACTGACTATCTTCCTGGCAAGTTTCTGGACAGAAACTTGTGAGCTAAACTGAGAAAAATCTAGTGAGTGTTAAGGGTTGTGCTTCGGGGTTTAGTGATCTCTTAGGAAGGTAATCAAGCTCAGAAAAGATCAGTCCCAAAAGATCAAGCAAAAATATACTTGCTGTACAAAGTGGTCATTCTGTCCAGAATAGAAATGATTTTGTGTAGCAAAAATATTACAAAAAGTAATGCAATATTTTTGCTCAGGAAGGTTCCCTAGGGTTCAAAGAATACATGTGAATTTATGCAGGATTTTTGGAGCAAGAAATCTACGGGTTGCTTTGGAGCTTTCTTCTCGAAGTGATTTTCAGGAAGGAAAATGAATATTTTCTTTTATGAAAAATATCTATAGGGCTTTTGCTAGGGTTTTTCAGAGAAGAGAATGTGAGATAGAGGTGGATGGGTCACTTGGGTGAAAACCAAGGGTATGCCGAAGTGTTCAAGTCCATTTGAATTGATCCAAAACACCAAATCCAAAGCAAAGACAACTGAAAGTCCAAAAAAGAGAGAAGGCAAAAACCAGGCTGTCACAGATAAGAAGGCTGGAACTTCAACAAAAGTATATTCGATATACGTGTTATTGATGTGTTACCTTACTAGTACTCCTAGTAGCACCTGTGTATTAGATATCGGTTCAGTTGCTAATATTGGTAACTCGAAACAAAAGCTGCGGAATAAACGAAGACTAGCTAAGGGTGATGTGTGTTGGAAGTGTTTTCAAGGTTGATGTGATCACCATCGCACGCGCCCTCTACCTTCGGGATTACTGTTAAACCTAGAGAGATGTTATTTGGTGTATGTGTTGAGCATGAACATGATGAGATCGCGTTTATTGTAATGTGGTTATTCATTTAAGTCAAAGAATAATGGTTATTTTGTTTACATGAATAATACCTTCTATGGTCATGCACCCAATGTGAATGGTTTATTGAATCTCGATCATAGTGATACACATAATATTGATGCCAAAAGATGCGAAGTTAATAATGATACTACCACATACTTGTGGCACTGTTGCTTAAGTCATATTGGTGTAAAGCGCATGAAGAAACTCCATGCTGATGGAATTTTGGAGTCACCTGATTTTGAATCACTTGACACATGTGAACCATGCCTCATTCGCAAGATGACTAAAACCCCGTTTTCTGGAACAATGGAACGGGCAAGTGACATGTTGGAAATCATACATGCTGATGTGTGCGGTCCGATGAGTGTTGACGCGTGAAGTGGATATCATTATTTCCTCACCTTCACTGATGATTTGAGTATATATGGGTTTATTTACTACTTAATAAAGCATAAGTCTGAAACGTTTGGAAAGCTCAAACAATTTAATAGTTAAGTTGAGAATCATTTTAACAAGAATATTAAATTCCTACGGTCCAATCGAGGGGGAGAATATCTGAGTTATGAGTTTGGAAATCACTTAAGGCGATGTGGAATTGTTTCACAGTTGACGCCACCTGGAACACGACAGCGTAATGGTGTGTCCGAACGTCATAATTGTAACTTATTGGATATGGTGCGTTCTATGATGTCTCTTGCCGATCTACCACTATTGTTTTGGGGTTATGCATTAGAGAAAACTACATTCACTTTAAATAGGGTACCATATAAGTCCATGAAGATAACACCGTATGAATTGTGGTTTGGCAAGAAACCTAAGTTGTCATTTCTTGAGGTTTGGGGCTGCGATGCTTATGTCAAAAGGCTTTAGTCGGAAAAGCTCGAACCCAAAGTGGACAAATGCATCTTCATAGGATACCCAAAAGAGATGGTTGGGTATATCTTCCATCTCAGATCCGAGGGCAAAGGGTTTGTCGCTAAGAATGGGTCCTTTCTCGAGAAAGAGTTTCTCTCAAAAGAATTGAGTGGGAGGAAGATAGAACTTTATGAGTTTGTTGAACCTTTACTTCAACCAAAGAGTAGCGCAACATAGAAAGATGTTTCTGTGGCACCTACATCAGTTGAAGAGGAATCTAATGATGATGATCATGAAGCTTCGGATCAAGTTATTGTCGAACCTCGTAGGTCGACAAGGGTATGTACAACTTATGAGTGGTACGGTTACCCTATCTTAGAGGTCATGTTGTTGGACAACGGTGAACCTTCGAGCTATGGAGAAGCGATGGTGGGCCCGGATTCCAACAAATGGCTAGGATCCATGAAATCCGATATAGGATCCATGTATGAGAATAAAGTATGGACTTTGGTGGAATTGCCCAATGACCGGCAAGCCATTGAGAATAAATGGATCTTCAAGAAGAAGACAAACGCTGATGGTAATGCCACCATTAATGAAGCTCAACTTGTCGCAAATAAGTATGCAACAAGTTGAACGAGTTGACTATGATGAGACTTTCTCACTCATAGCATGCTAACGTCTGTTGGAATTATGTTAGCAGTGCTGCATTTTCCATTACGAAATCTGGCAGATGGATGTCAAAACAAAGTTTCCTTGGCAGTTTCCGTGAGGAAAGGTTGTATGTGATACAACCAGAAGGTTTTGTTGATTATAAGGATGCTAAAAGGCATGCAGGCTCCAGTGATCCTTCTATGGACTGGTGCAAGCATCTCCGTGTTGGAACTTTCGCTTTGATGAGGTGATCAAAGCGTTTGGGTTTATACAAGTTTATGGAGAAGCTTGTATTTGCAATGAAGTGAGTGGGAGCACTACAACATTTCTGATAAGTATATGTAGATGACATATTGTTGATCGGGGATGATGTAGAATTTCTGGAAAGCATAAAGGGCTATTTGAAAGGAGTTTTTTAAAGGAAGACATGGGTAAAGTTGCTTACATATTGGGCATCAAGAACTATAGAGATAGATCAAGCCTGATAAGACTTTCACAGAGCACATACCTTGACATGATTTTGAAGGAGTTCAAAATGGGTCAGTCCAAGAACGGGTTCCTTCCTGAGTTGTATGGTGTGAAGTTGAGTAAGACACAAAGCTCGACCACGGCATAAGAAAGAGAAAGGACAAAGCTCGTTCCCTATGCCTTAGCCATAGGCTCTATATGATATGCCATGCTGCGTACCACACCTGACGTGTGCCTTGCCACGTGGCTAGCAAGGGGGTACAAGAGTGATCCAAGACTGGATCGCTGGACAATGGTCAAAATTATCCTTAGAGGAATAAGGAAATGTTTCTCGGTTATGGAGGTGATAAAGGGTTTGGCGTAAAGGGTTACGTCGATGCAAACTTTAACACCAATCCGAATGGCTCTGAGTAGAGTTTCTCGATTATGGAGGTGATAAAGAGTTCGACGTAAAGGGTGACATCGATGCATGCTTTGACACAAATTCCAATTACTCTGAGTAGCAAACCGGATACGTATAGTGGAGCAGACATTTAGAATAGCTCCAAGTGGAGCATGGTAGCAGCATCTACAGTATGACATAAAAATTTGCAAAGTACACATGGATCTGAATGTTGCAGACCTGTTGACTAAAACTTCTCTCACAAGCAAAAGATGATCAAACCCAGAACTACCTGGATGTTAATCACATGGTGATGTGAACTAGATTATTGACTCTAGTGCAAGTGGGAGACTGTTGGAAATATACCCTAGAGGCAATAATAAATTGGTTATTATGATATTTCCTTGTTCATGATAATCGTTTATTATCCATGCTTTAATTGTATTGACTGGAAACTCAAATACATGTGTGGATACATAGACAACAACATGTTCCTAGTAAGCCTCTACCAGACTAGCTCGTTGATCAAAGATGCCTATGGTTTCCTAGCCATGGACATGAGTTGTCATTCGATAACGGGATCACATCATTAGGATAACGATGTGATGGATAAGACCCAAACTATAAACGTAGCATGTGATCGTGTCAAGTTAATTGCTATCATTTTCTGCATGTCAAGTATATGTTCCTATGAGCATGTGATCATGCAACTCACTGACACCGGAGGAGTACCGTACCAAACGTCGCAACGTAACTAGGTGACTATAAAGGTGCTCTACAGGTATCTCCGGGGGTGTCTATTGAGTTGGCATGGATCAAGACTGGGATTTGTCACTCCGTATGACGAAGAGGTATCTCAAGGCCCACTCGGTAATACAGTATCACAATGAGCTTGCAAGCAATGTGACTAATGAGTTAGTGATACATCTCCAACATATCTACAATTTTTGATTGTTCTGTGCTGTTATATTATCATTCTTGGATGTTTTACAATCATTTTATATCATTTTTTGGTACTAAGCTATTGACATAGTGCCTAGTGCTAGTTGCTGTTTTCTGCATGTTTTCTACATCGCAGGAAATCAATACCAAACGGAGTCCAAACACAACAAAACTTTTTGTGGATTGTTTTTGGACCAGAAGACATCCAATGGGCCAAGAAAGCACCTGAGGGGATTTCCAAGGGGAGCACTGCCCACCATGGTGCGCTTGGAGGCCCAAGCGCGCCCAGTGGGTTGTGCCCACCTCAATGGCCTCCTACACCGCCTCTTTGCTCTATAAATACCTCGATATTCCAGAAACCCTAGGGGAGTCGACGAAAATCAATTCCAGCCGCCGTAAGTTCCAGAAACACCAGATGCAATCTAGACACCATCTCGGGGGGGTTCATCATGTCCATTGGTTCCTCTCCGACGTTGCGTGAGTAGTTCTTTGTAGACTTACGGGTCTGTAGTTAGTAGCTAGATGGGTTCCTCTCTCACAAGGGTCTCTTGGAGATCCATATGATGTAAGTCTATTTGCGGTGTGTTTGTTGGGATCCGATGAACTTTGATTTTATGATCAGATCTATGTTTTTGTCAATGGAAGTTATTTGAGTATTCTTTGATCCCTTATATGCATGATTTATTATAGCGTCATATTTCTTCTCCGATATTTGGTTTTTTTATCCAACTTGATCTATTTATCTTGCAATTGGAAGAGGTGCTTCATGATCGGTTCGATCTTACGGTGCTTGATCCTAGAGACAAAAGGGGAAATGACACGTATATATTGTTGTTATTAATGATAACAAGATGGGGTCTATTTCTACATAAATAGATCTTATCTACATCATGTCATCGTCCTTATTGCATTACTCTGTTTTCCATGAACTTAATACACTAGATGCATGATGGATAGCAGTCGACGTGTGGAGTAATAGTAGTAGATGCAGGCAGGAGTCGGTCTACTAAATGTTGGATGTGATGCCTATATAATGATCATTGCCTGGATATCGTCATGATTATTTGAAGTTCTATCAATTACCCAACAGTAATTGTTTTCCCACCGCCTGCTATTTTTCTCGAGAGAAGCCACTAGTGAAACCTACACCCCCCGGGTATATTTTCATCATATTTTCCTTTGCAGCCCATTTTCCTTTGCTTTCGTTTTCAGATCTATTAAACCAAAAGTACAAAAATACCTTGCTGCACTTTATTTATTTTGTGGTCTATTTATCCTATCTATCACAACTTTATCATGTCTTTGTGCCAATTTCTGGCGTCGTTACCCGAAAGGGATTGACAACAACTTTAACACGTCGGGTTGCGAGTAGTTTTTATTTGTGTGCAGGGGCTATTTACGTGGTGTTAGGAGGTTCTCCCACTGGTTCGATAACCTTGGTCTCATCCCTGAGGGAAATACATACCATTGCTATACTGCATCATCCCTTTCTCTTTGCAGAAATACCTGCCGTGATGAAGTGATAAAAGAAGAAATTTATGAAGTGATTCATGATAGCCCCTTGACTGAAAAGCATGAACCCTTGCAACCCGCTCCCCCACCTTCCACCTGGTACGACGATCATCCCCCCCCGGTCCTCTCCGTGCTCGCCGTGGATATGTGGTTCTTGGAGGTGACCTACCGATGGTCTGTGATGAGTGGGCAATCGCCACGCTCGTACCCGAGGCATCAGCTGAGGAGTTTCATGGTGCCATTGCTCTGATCACGAACTACCTGGAAGGACGTGGATGGTGCATCAACTACACTTCCCGCTGTGGTATGGGTACTGCTTTGGTTCAGTTTACTACTGCATGTTCGCGTGATACTGCTGTCAGTCTGAGCCCATTCCAGATTGGGGACTCTGTTCTTAGGATTAGCAAGCAGGACAGAGGTCTTAATTACCGCAGCATTACTTTCACACATGATGTATGGATCCTACTTATGAATTATCCATTAGAATGCTGGGATGTTGGGGTGATTAGTCGCACTGTGTCACCATATGGTCGCTTTTTGATCTGGAACAAGGATCCAAGGGACAAAGCAAGGGTTATTGTTAAACTCAGGGTCATGAATGTTGACAATATTCCTACCAGTCTAGTTGTTCTGAGGAACCTTGATGATGTTGGATATGGTGACTCATAGACTTGCCCAACATATATACTGTCGACGGATCTGATTGGTCAGCAAGGGGGTGATGAGGACCCATTGCCACCTGATGGTGGAAACCCTCATCCCCTCCATCATGTTCATGGAGGCTTCTGGCATGATGAGGTATTAGGGAATATACCTATGGATCAAGTTGTTATTAATCCTCATAATGAGAACCTTGGTGCACCATATGAGGATGTTCATGTGGTCAATAATGACAATGTGAACCACGATGATGCCCACATGGCTGCTGCTTCTGAACATATTAATGCTGATCCGGTTGAGGCACCTGTTTTGGAGGAAGTAAGATCTCCTATTCAGATACACTCCAATACAATCTATGCTGAACCTCATGAGACTCTTGGGCCCGATTACATCCCAATTAATCCTGTTGCCTCACAACCCAGTTCTCAGAAAGCTCCTAGTCCTATGTTTATCCCCAAAAACTGCAGCATGAGCTATAATGACATACCATCCACTAGCAGTTCCCAGCCTCTGCAGACTAGCAACATTGCTGTTAAGGGTGCTACTGAGCACATTAATGTTCTTCAGGAACTTATTGGCAACTTGGTGACAAATGCTCAGGACATCATTCCCAAACTGGGTGGCAGTCAGATTGTCAATGCTTCCTGCAATGTGGTCGATGTTATGGGCACCAATGGTAACAATAAAAGATGTTATCTGCAGATCCAAACCATCCAGAAGGAACCACCTATGAATACCAGCTCTGTCAGCATTGAGGAGATCATAGGTCAGGAGTTTGCTGAAGTTCAGAAACCCTCTAACAGGCAGAAAAAGAAGAAGATCATAGATGACACCTTCTGCAGGAGGAGCAACAGGATTGCCAAGCTCACCAGGGGATTCAAGGACCAGGCTGCTGCAGATAATGTCATCAATAATGAAGCTAAGATTGAGCATAATAACAAACAGGGCCCTAAGAAAATGGAGAAAGATATATCTGTTAACCTGGGACCTCAATTTGATGTTGTGATTATTAATAAGCAGGCACCTCCACCACCTAAATTTCCTATGAAGACCATGTAGGCTATTGGCACAGGTCCATGTAAGATGGCACCCCAGGATGTGTCCCCTAGTGCTTTGCACTACGACAGCTCTGATGATTAGGTCTCACTCCTATGATGTGGGCTTTGATGGCTCCCCTAACTGCCATCATGCTTTGATTCCAGTTCCTTTTGCTTCCTCTACCATGTCATTTGGATGCCTGCGTGCATCAACTATCAGTATGATGTGTAATAAGTATACTTTGTGCTACAGCTTCTACTGGAGTTTGCCTGTCAGTTGCTTATGTTGTCTTAAATGCTTATGTAGTATGATTATCTACTGCATGTATCTATTCCAACGAGCATTAGTCAGTGACTATTCACTTACCGCAGATATTAGCTGCTATAGCAAGACCCATAGAGCATGTAGGAGCACATATTATGCTATTCATAATATGTCACAATACTACTTCAGATACTACTGCCATGAATAGAAGTTGGAATATCCTAAATTGGAATGTTAGAGGTATAAACTCCACAACTAGGTGGAATGACATTAGAAAGAAAATTGATGAAAGTGCTTGCTGTATTATGACCTTTCAACAAACCAAGAGGGATAATTTTGATATTGCTTATATCAAGAATTTTTGCCCTAAGAGGTTCAACCAGTTCTGTTTTTCACCTTCAAATGGCAACTCTGGAGGTCTAATTACTATTTGGAATGGCAATTTAATGAAGGGCAAAGTGTTATCCCAAAATTATTATCAAATCACCATTGAGTTTACTTCTAATCTGGATAGTACCTGCTGGTATCTCACTAATGTTTATGGACCTAACAGCACTAAAGGTAAACAGGAATTTACTGATTGGCTTATGGGTCTGAATATGATCCAGTCCAAGTTATGGATGATCCTGGGTGATTTTAATTACATAAGAAGCCCTGATAATAGAAACAAACCTGGTGGTGATCCTGCTAGTATGATGACTTTTAATAATATCATTGTCAACCTGGATCTGGCAGAAATCCCTCTCAAAGGAAGAGCTTTCACATGGACCAATAAACAAGATCAACCTTTATTGGAAAAGTTAGATTGGATTTTTACCAGTCCCCACTGGACTACTATCCATCCATCTACTATGGCTACTCCATTAGCTAAAATTTCATCTAACCATGTGCCTATCAAAATCCAGATTGACAGCAATATTCCCAGAAGCCAGATATTCAGATTTGAAGAGTATTGGACTGAATTCAGTGGGTTTATTGAAACTGTGGAGAAGCATTGGTTAAATTCCACTCACTTCTCTGATTCTGCTAAGAATTTAAATTCCAATTTTAAATCTATCAGAAGAGGTTTGAAATCTTGGAGCAAGCAATACTCCCAATTGAACAAAATCATTGATAACTGTTGTTTCTATGTGAAACTATTTGATGGCATTGAGGAACAAAGACCACTAGCTAGGGTGGAAAAGAATTTCAGGAAATTGCTCATCAAGCATACTAACAAGTTGCTGGAGGCTAAGAGAATTTACTGGAGAATTAGGGCAAATATCAGATGGGCAAATTTGGGTGATGAAAATACCAAATTCTTCCATGCAATTGCTACCTATGTATTTAGGCACAACTACATCACATATCTTATGACTACGGATGGACAGCAAGTATTTGATCATGATCATAAAGCTGCTATACTTTGGGCATCTTTCAAAGATAGGATTGGTACTGAGACAATCTGCACACAAAACTTTGACATATCACATCTTTCTACGGAGGAGGATCTTTATGATCTTGACAGGCCCTTCAGTACTGATGAGATTGATGATATCATCAATAAAATGCCAATGACAAATCTCCTGGACCTGATGGTTTTAATGGACTGTTTATGAAGAAATGCTGGCACATAATCAAGCATTATTTCTACAAATTCATCAATGATTTCTACAATGAAGCTGTTTCCCTGGCTCCTGTTAACACTGCCTACATTACTATGATACCCAAAAATGACAATCCTGAAATTCCTGATGATTATAGGCCCATCTCACTTGTAAGTATGCCTATCAAAATCCTTACTAAACTCCTTGCTAATAGAGTGCAGTAGATTATTATATCCAGAATTAGCAAGAATCAATATGGGTTTATAAAGACAAGGAATATTCAGGATTGCCTTGCATGGAGTTTTGAATACATACATATGTGCCACAAATCCAAGAAAGAGATCATTATTTTTAAGATTGACTTTGTTAAGGCTTTTGATAAAGTGAGCTACAAGGCTATCTTATACATGATGCAACACCTAGGATTTACCAAGAAATGGATTAGATGGGTCTCATCTATCCTATCTACTGCTTCCACATCTGTCATCCTTAATAGTGTTCCAGGTAAATGCATTCAATGTAAGTGTGGTGTCAGACAAGGAGATCCATTTTCCCCTCTTCTATATGTTATGGTTGGAGAATTATTACAAATCAGGGTTAATGATGCATGGAGAAATGGAACACTATCTCTGCCCATTGAGACTAACTTTACTGAAAGTTATCCTATCATACAATATGCTGATGACACCCTGGTTATCGTGCCTGCTGATGAATTTCAAATTAGAAGCTTCATTGAGATACTTGACAACTTCTCAAAATTCACTGGACTTGTTGTAAATTATAGTAAATCATCCATGGTACCAATCAACATGTGTGATGATAAAGCTCAAGAGCTGGCAAATTCCTTCAATTGTAAAAAAGAATCTATGCCTTTCACATATCTTGGTCTACCAATGGGATCTACAAGACCTAAAGTGGCAGACTTGATGCCCATGGTATCAAGACTTGATCATAGACTTTCCGGCATTGCCTCATTAATGTCATATTCTGGAAGACTTGTACATCTCAAATCCATAGTTGCTGCTCTGCCAATTTTTGCTATGTGTTGCATCAGAGTACCTCTCACCATACTGGATCACTTTGAAAAATCTGGCAGGAACTTCCTTTGGTATGGTAAGGATATCAATAAAAAAGGAAATTGCCTTGTTAAATGGGATAATGTTTGCTTGCCAAAAAAGGCTGGGGGATTGGGTGTGTTAGATCTGAGAACACAAAACAAAACTCTGCTTATAAAATTTCTTTACAAATTCTTCAATAAGCAGGATATCCCCTGGGTTAACCTTATATGGAACAATTACTATGATAATGATGAGATACCTTGTTTCCCTACAATGAGGGGATCCTTTTGGTGGAGAGACTGTTGCTCGAATTTGCAAGAATTTAAAAACATGACTATATGTTATGCTGGGAGAGGTGATACAATTGAGCTATGGTCAGATAGGTGGTGTTCTTATACAATATCACAGTCAATGCCTCAGCTATTTTCCTATGCAAAGAATGCTGACATAACTCTTGCAACTGTCAACAACATGGATGTTAGTGAATTTTATGATTTGTTCCACCTGCCCATGTCCTCTATTGCTGTACAACAGAGTATCAACCTTATAGAAATGATTAACAACAGAGAGAATCAGCACCTGCCAGATTCTTGGAAATTTTATTGGGGTGCCACAAGGTATTCTAACAAGAGAATATACCTTGAACTTATGGGAAACCCTGTTGATGCACCTAAACCCTATCAATGGATATGGAAATCATGCTCTCTACCAAAGCAGAAATTCTTCTTCTGGATCTTGTTACAAGACAGATTAAACACTAGAGATCTACTAAAAAGGAAGAATTTCTACATTGAGACTAGTAAGTGTGAATTATGTGATGATGAACCTAATGAACATTTAATGCATCTGTTTTTTAGCTGTGATTTCAGTCAAAACTTCTGGATGAACATTGGCTACCAATGGAACACTGATCATAACCTCATAGAAATGCTCCTGGAGGGAAGGAAGCAAGATACACATGGATGCTTTAAAGAATGTCTGATTGCTGGATGCTGGAGTCTATGGAAACACAGAAATAGCATAATTTTTGACAACAAGGTCAAAAATATGACACTCTGTATTGCCACTTTCAAGGAGCACATTTGCATGATTATAAAGAAGGCAAAACTAGGATTGAAAGAGGGCATGCAAAGCTGGCTAGATCATTTGTAGACTCATCAATGTCATGAATTATATCCATCATGTAAATACATATGTAACTGTTCCCCTATTTTAATGAAAAAGAGAATCACAGTGGGGATTTCCCCCACTGTTTTTGTCAAAAAAAATGAAAAGCATGATTGCAATGGTGTTATAATAAATTCTATTAATGTCAATTATGCTAGTAATATGCAAAACCCCAAGCTTGGGGATGCTAATTTTGATATGTCCTCTATAGGGCTGGAAAAAAAGCTTGAAGCTCGCGAGCTAAACGAATAGCTCATGACTCGGCTTGAGTCGACTTGAACTCGAAGAATAACGAGCCGAGCCGAGCTTTAGTTTAAGATCGTTTATAGACCAAGTTAAAAGAGTTGATCTCACGAGTACTCGTGTAACTCATTAGGCTCGATAAAAAATCAGTGTTTTTAGGGGTAGTAAAATACATCCTAAACATCTTGTGTCCCAGCACACGGCCCAGCCGCTCAAGGTTGAGCCACCCAGGAGACTCACACGGACATGACCACATATGCACATGCTAAATTCTCATTTAATCTTTTTATCGTATCTGTAAGGTCCGATGTTCATATCTTGAATTTATCTTTTTATCGTACCAGGAGACTCACACGAACAGGCTAAACGAGCCAGCTCGCGAGTTATACGAGTCGAGTCAATCTTGAATTTGAGCTCATTATAGTAGCGAGTCGAGTTGAGCTAGCTCGTTAATGAAATGAACTATAGCGAATCGAGTTGAGCTGGCTCGACTCGGCTCGAATTCCACCCCTAGTCCTCTACTTATTGTAATGATCACGATTCGGGTGATTCTTCTTACGATCTTGAATTTTTTTAAGCCTCATGATGACTATGTTTGCGGTAATATTGAAGCTGGGTTTTTAAGATTGTCAAGTTTAGGTAATAATGATCCCACTACTTTGGAGAATTATGAATATTATGAAATTTTTGATAAAAGTGGGTTTGGAGAGGTCATGACTTTATTTGATGATAATCCCACTATTTTGCAAGAGTGTCAACTTTGCATGCATGTGGGTCATATGGAGAATATGTTATGTGATAGCTATATTGTTGAATTTGAGTATGATCCTACATGTAATTATTATGAGATAGGAAAATATGGTTGTAGAAATTTTCATGCTACTAATTTATCTCTCGTCATGTTGAGATTGCTATTGTCTCTTTCTTCTTCCTTGCATATGCTAGATGTTTCTTGTCTTGATAATTTGGTTACCTACAAAATGCCTATGCATAGGAAGTGTGTTAGACTTAAATGTGTTTTTCACATGTTTCATGATACTCTCTTTGTTCTTCAATTCTTGTCTTTCATGTGAGCATCATTGAAATCTCATGCCTATCTTAATGGCTATAAAGGAAGAGCTTGTTGGGAGGCAACCCAATGAAGAAAATAATTTTTTGCTTTTTATTTTCTATTCTTGTGTAATTTCACAATTATGCCTATGGTTAGATGTGTTTTTGTGGTTTAAATTAGTGTTTGTGCCAAGGAAGGCCTTTGGGATGATTTGGGTGAAAGTTGATTTGATCTGGATGAAAAACAGATACTTTTGCGCTCACGATTTTTTTTTCATTTTTATCAGAAGAGTGCTTTTGAGCTGATTATTTTTGTAGAAGATTAATCAATAAATTATTCACTTCCTCCTAACGTTTCAGAATTTTTGGAGTTACAGAAGTATTTGAAGTAGTCAGATTGCTACAAACTGTTCTGTTTTTGACAAATTATGTTTTCTTTGCGTTGTCTGCGTCTTTTGATGATTCTATGGTTTTCTTTGATGAGTTTTTTCCATAGAAAAGTTGGAATATAGTAGATATAATGCAAAAATAAAATATGAATGGGTTCGCAACATTACTTATAGTAGTGGTTTGCTTTCTTATACTAACGGATCTCACAAAGGTTTTGTTGAGTTTTGTGTGATTGAAGTTTTCAAGTTTTGGGTGATCTTAAGATGGATGAAGGAATAAGGATTAGAAAAAGGCTAAGATTGGGCATGCCCGAGGCACCCCAAGATAATATTCAAGAATTAGCAAGCAACTAAGCTTGGGGATGCCCCCGAGTGTCATCCCCTCTTTCTTCTAACAACCACCGGTATTTTACTTGGAACTATATTCTTATTCGTCACATATTATGAGTTTTGCTTGGAGCGTTATTGTATGATATGAGTCTTTGCCTGTTTGGATTCGTGTTTTAAGTCTTAAATCCTTGCTGGACACACCTTTTTGAGAGACCCAAAAATTATGCTAGGCTTGCTCCTATGCTTCACTTAAATTTTTAGAGCCTTGGAATTGCTCTAGTGCTTCACTTATATCTTTTTGAGCATGGTGTGCTTTGTTATTTTTGAATAAATGCTCTCATGCGACACTTAGATTTATTTGGGAGTTATTAAATTTTTTAAGAAATTCTCTCTTGCTTCACTTAGATTATTTTGAGAGAAAGAAATATTATGCTCATGTTCTTCCCTTAAATTTGTTTGAGCTTATCAAAAGCAACATATAAAAATAGTCCCAAAGTGATAGATATCCAAGGAGGATATAATAAAAACTTTCATGAAGATCATTGGACAAAATAAACTTGATTTGTAGTAATGATTTTGAGATATGACAATATGGTATGTGAGTCATGTTGATGAGTAATTGTGCTTTAGTAAGAATATTGATGTTAAGGTTTGTGTTTCCCTATGCAAGCACGAAAGTCAATAGTTATGCAATGAAATTTATATCCTATTTGTGGTGCATTATTCGGTGTTACTTATGCTTAATGCTTGGGTACAAGATTTTTTGTTTCTTGGTTCGTCACTTCTCAATCTTTTGTCTAGCCTTCATTTTGCACTATATGATCACTACTTGTGCATCCAAAACCCTTTAAACGAGTTTTGCCATATGAATCCACTATACCTACCTATATGCGGTATTTTCATGCCGTTCTAAGCAAATTTGCATGTGCCATCTCTAATTTTCAAAATAAATTTCTCTTTTGTGTGCCCGTACCGCTCGCGAGGCGGTGAGGGGTGGCCAATTTTTTCCATGCTAGATGTGTTATTCTCACAATGAGTGTTTATTCACTTGTCATTGCACAAGAGTACGACAAAGGTATTAGGGATGCCCAGTCCCGAAATGAAAAATGAATTTACTTTATGTTGTCAAATAATAAATTTCTTGGAAAGTGTTGTTATGGAGGGCACCTGTGGATATGGTTAGCCATGGAAAATGAAAGTAATGGTGGAAAAGGGAATAAACTTTATTTTTTGTTTGGGAACCGCCTATGATGTATCTAGCATGGAAAGTGTTCGGATCTCTAAGTAATTTTCGTTGGTGGGAAAAGTATGCCTCCCAAAATGTTTTTATCTCTCAATTTTTGCTTTGAACTTTGACACCTGTACAAATCCCTAATTCCCTTTGCGAAGGGCCTTTCTTTTACTTTATGCAATTTTATTTTGAATTTGAGTCTCCATCTTCTCTATAGAGCACCAACTAAGGGGCACTATGATTATATTTGAGCATTGGGTGTAGCTAATATTCGAGGTCTTTCATGAATGTTTCATGAATGGATCAACGATTGAGCATAATGGGCTAGGGATAACTTGCTTTAGTGTTGATATTTTGAAAGACATGGTTGCTTGTTGGTATGCTTGAGTATTAAAGTCTTCATGTCAAAACTAGACTATTGCTTTGAACCATATAAAAGTCCAAATGTCCATGCTATAAACAAAATATTATGTGATGAACATGTTAGGCAGCATTCCACATCAAAAATTATGTTTTTATCATTTACCTACTCAAGGACGAGCAGGAATTAAGCATGGGGATGCTGATACGTCTCCAACGTATCTATAATTTTTGATTGTTACATGTTGTTATATTATCATTCTTGGATGTTTTACAATAATTTTATATCATTTTCTGGTACTAACCTATTGACATAGTGCCCGCTGCGAGTTGTTGTTTTCTGCATGTTTTTTACATCGCATGAAATCAATACCAAATAGAGTCCAAACGCAACGTAATTTATTATAGACTTTTTTGGACCAGAAGACATCCAGTGGGCCAAGAAAGCACCTGAGGGGAGCTCCGAGGGGGAGCACAACCCACCAGGGCGCGCCGCGGTGGGTTGTGCCCACCTCGGTGGCCTCCCGCACCGCCTCTTTGCTCTATAAATACCCCAATATTCCAGAAACCCTAGGGGAGCCGACGAAAACCAATTCCAGCCACCGCAAGGTCCAGAAACGCCAAATCCAATCTAGATACCATCTCAGAGGGGATCATCATGTCCATTGGTGCCTCTCCGACGATGCATGAGTAGTTCTTTATAGACCTACGGGTCTATAATTAGTAGCTAGATGGCTTACTCTCTCTCTTGATTATGAAGACAATGGTCTCTTGGAGATCCATATGATGTAAGTCTTTTTGCGGTGGGCTTGTTGTGATCCGATGAAATTTGAGTTTATGATCAGATCTATGGTTTTATCCATGAAAGTTATTTGAGTCTTCTTTGATCTCTTATATGCATGATTGATTATAGCCTCGTATTTCTTCTCCGATATTTGGGTTTCGTTTGCCAACTTGATTATAGCCTCCGTATGTATCATTGCTATTAAGAATAACAAGATGGGGTCTATTTCTACATAAATAGATCTTGTCTACATCATGTCATCGTTCTTATTGCATTATTCTGTTTTTCCATGAACTTAATACACTAGATGCATGCTGGATAGCGGTCGATGTGTGGAGTAATAGTAGTACATGCAGGCAGGAGTCGGTTTACTAATCTTGGACGTGATGCCTATATAATGATCATTGCCTGGATATCGTCATGATTATTTGAAGTTCTATCAATTGCCCAACAGTAATTGTTTTCCCATCGTTTGCTATTTTTTCTCGAGAGAAGCCACTAGTGAAACCTACGCCCCTAGGTCTCTTTTCATAATATTTTCCTTTGTGATCTTTTTTCCTTTGTTTTATTTTCAAATCTATTAAACCAAAAATACAAAAATACCTTCCTGCACTTTATTTATTTTGTGATCTATTTATCCTATCTATCACAACTTTCTCACGTCTCTGTGCCAATTTCTGCCGCTGTTACCCGAAAGGGATTGACAACCCCTTTAACAGTTGGATTGCGAGTATTTGTTATTTGTGTGCAAGGGATGTTTTCATGGTGTTAGGAGGTTCTCCTACTGGTTCGATAACCTTGGTCTCATCACCGAGGGAAATACCTACCGTCGCTATACTGCATCTTCCTCTTTGGGGAAATACCGATGTAGTTCTAGCAGACATCAGTTGGCCATGGGATCTTGTATTATGGAGCGAGTAAAGAGACTTGCTGGTAACGAGATTGAACTAGGTGTGTGTGACGCCCTCGATTCAATCGTACACTAATCATACACGCAAATGTGTACGATCAAGATCAAGGACTCACGGGAAGATATCACAACACAACTCTAGACACAAATTAAAATAATACAAGCTTTATATTACAAGCCAAGGGCCTCGAGGGCTCGAATACATCAGCTTGAAAACAAACGAGTCAGCGGAAGCAACAATATCTGAGCACAGACATGAGTTAAACAAGTTTGCCTTAAGAAGGCTAGCACAAAAGCATCTACGATCGAAAAGGCAAGGCCTCCTGCCTGGGAGCCTCCTAACTACTCTTGGTCGTCGGCGTCCGTCACGTGGTAGTAGGCACCCTCGGGGTAGCAGCCGTCGTCAAAGGTGGCATCTGGCTCCTGAACTCCACCATCTGGTTGCAACAACCAGAAAGAAGAAAGAAGGGGGAAAAGGGGGAGCAAAGCAACCGTGAGTACTCATCCAAAGTACTCGCAAGCAAGGATCTACACTACATATGCAACATTATCAAAGGAAGGCTGTATATGTGGACTGGGCTGCAGAAATGCCAGAATAGAGAGAAGGTCTAGTCCTATCGAAGACTAGCATCTTCTGGAAACCACCATCTTGCAGCAAACAAGAGGGAGTAGAGTAGCATAAAGTAAAGTGGTAGTAGTGTTATCAACCTCGGCCAGAGATCCTTTCTCGACTCCCTGCGAGAAAGCAATCCCAGAGCCATACTATCCAGTTATCATCACAATCAAATCCTCATCACCATCCAGTTCTCATCACAAGTATCCAGTTCTAGTTGTATCGATCGGGATACAACTCCAAGTGTCCGTTACCGTAGGACAGGCTATGCATAGATTAGTTCTTCCCTGCAGGGGTGCACCAACTTACCCACCACGCTCGCTTAACTCCGGCCGGACACACTTTCCAGGGTCATGCCCGCCTCGGCCAAACAATACGCCGCAACCCGACCTAGACTTAACAGAGAGGTCAGCACGCCGGACTAAACCTATGCCCCCAGGGGTCATGGGCCATCTCCCCGGAAACTCCTGCACGTTGCGTACGCGGCCGGTGAGCAGACCTAGCTACCTCCTTCAACGAGGCAGGCGCTTGCGCAGTCCAACCCGGCGCGCGCCACTCAGTCGCTGACGTCTATTAAGCTTTGGCTGATGTATACGACGCAGAACGCCCATACTATGCCCACGTGATGGTTAGTGCTATCAGGCCAGAGGCCCCTCGGATCAAATATCCAAATCGTAGTGGATTAGGAACGCGCGGTAACAAGCAGAGACTCACGAAAGAAGTGACCCCATTGCCCCGTCTCGAGGACTTGCGGCAAGGGCTAAGAATGCCCGGCCACGCCTCGTAATTATCTCACGGGCACCTTTCAGGTCAACCCGTCTCCACACCACTTTCCAGGTAACAGTTGTAAAGCCCAAGTATCCGTGTGTCCAAACATCAAGAGGAAAACCCAAGGAATCACCCTCGGTGGTTTCCACTCAATGTAATCATCAAGGTGAACGTAGAGGAATCACCCTCGAGGTTCACACTTGAGGGGTTGCACGACAGAGTCATATCGGAAGTGGTTAAAGAGGAAATCACCCTCGATGACCACGACCGAATAGCTACACTACAGGGTTAACATCAGAAGTGTTGTAGAGGTCTCACCCTCGGCACTCGTTAGTAACCCAGTAGTGTCGAGCAACTAAGGGGAAAGTGATGTGCGGTGTCGGGGCCTGGTCTTCGATCCCGTTGATCGGGTCTTCAATGATGAAGCAGGGGCAACAAGGACAAGGTGGGGGTCACTGATGGATCACTAACCAACCTATACTAAGCAGATTAGGATAAGCAGGTAAGGTACAATAACGGGTACAAAAGCAGGCTATGCATCAGAATAGGAGCATACAATAACAGTAGCAAAATCTAATGCAAGCATGAGAGAAAGGAATGGGCGATATCGGGATGATAAAAGGGGGGGGGCTTGCCTGGTTGCTCTGGCAAGGAGGGGTCATTGTCGACGACGTAGTCGATCACCGGGGCATCAGCGGCCTCGGGGGTCTACCGGAGAGAAGAGGGGGAAGAAACAGTAAATACATAGCAAACAGAGGTAACACTAAGCATGACATGACAATACGTAGCGCTAAGCGTGCTCTAACGCGGTACTACACGTTGCAGACGAAGGGGGGAAACATCCGAGGGTGAATTCCCGATGTTAGGTGGATTCCGGACAAAGGAAAAAAGGGGGAAAGTTCCATGTTCAGCATACTAGGGGCATGTGACAGATGAACGGACCACGTATTCGGATTCGTTGAATTTTTCTGAGCAACTTTCATATAGAAAACATTTTCATCGGAGTTACGGTTTATTTTCTATGAATTTTTAAAGTTTAAACAATATTCTGGAATTATTAAATTATCAGAAAAGGAAAAATGACATCAGCATGACATAGGTGTGACGTCAGCAGTCAACAGTCCGGTTGACTGGTCAAAGCTGACCAGTGGGTCCCACATGTCATAGAGAGAGGGCTAACAATGGGTTATTTTAAAAGAATAGGGGGGTAATTAGCAGTTGGGCCCCACATGTCAGCGGCTAATTAGATTAACTAATTAACTTTAGTTATATAAATGTTTTAATTAACAGAATAACTGTGGGGCCCGCATGTCAATGACACTGGGCTGCCCAGTCAGCACGTTGACTGGGTCAACCCAGTCAACGGGGCCCACGGGGCCCATTGGCAGCGACACCAGGAGGGCCGCGTGGCGGATAGGTTAGCAGGCGACGCCGGAGTCGCTCCGGCGACCCTCTCGCGGCTGCTCCTCGCCGGAGTTGGCCGAAAAACGACCTCAGAGGCCCGTTTCGGCCGCGGTTTGAACCTACGGCACCGCAGGGCTCGCGCGCATCCGACTGCGGTGGTGGCTTGGCCGGAGCGCGCCTGCAGCAACGGCGGCGAGTACGAGCAGCGACGGCGCTCGGGTGCACGGCGGGGACCTTGCTAGGGGCACGGCGAGGCGAGCCAGAAGGCTTGCCCCGCCTCTGGGAGCGTGCTGAGCATGACGGGGTGGCCGGCTACGAGCTCCGCGAGCCGTGGCTACGGCGGTGAACCCCACGACGGCGACAAGCTCGGGCATGACGGGGGAACCAGCTACGGGTAGTGGCAGAAGCAGGGAATAGAAGGAAGGGGGGGGTCCGGCACTCACTTCCGTTGCTGGGAAGGCCTGAGGTAGAGTCGAGGTGGCCGGAGACGGCGTCGATGTGCAGCGGCCCGAGGCGGACGGAGGTTGAAGAAGGCGGCGTGACGGCGCTCTAGCGCCTCCGAGCTCTTGCGGATGGCACCAGGGGGCGTAGCGGATGATGGCGAGGAGCTACGTCATGGCGAATACGCGCGTGGTGGCCGGTGGCCACGAGGGCGACGGCGGCCATGGCGGCCGTGGCGTTCGGATGCGATGGGGAGGGGATTTGGGGTGCGAGGGAGAGACGAAGCGGGCGAGGGGAAAGGACTGGCGCGAGTGGGGTGCAGTGAGTGGACGGGAGGGCTCGAGGCGTGAGGGGACGTCGCCCTTATCCCTTCCCCGACGGGGACGGCGACAGGGTTCGGTGGCGACCAGCGAGCGCGGCCGCTGGGTCGGGTGAACAGAGAGGAGGGAGGCGACCGGGGGAGGTGGGCTGCTGGGTTGGGCCGCCCAGATGACAAAGGCCCAGGGGGGTGAGGGGGGTTTCTTTTTCTTTTACCTTTGCTCTTTTCTTTTTACAGAAAAAGCATGGTAATATTTGGGCTGCCAAATGGATTTTGTAAAATGTGGGACTTGGCCACATAATTACATTGAAAAAGTTAGCACTGCCACAAAAAGGCTGTGAGGCTTTTGAAATAGTTTCAAATTTTTATAAAGTAAAAAGGCATTTAAACTATTGTTTTAGCCACTGCTTTAAGTAGTTTAGGCCACTTAAGCCCTTTGCAAAAATGTTGGTTCACCACCAATATTAGTTGTGGAATATTTGGCACATGATGAACATTTTTGTATTCATGTTTGAGACATTTTGAATTTTGGATTTGATGTTTTGAACAAGTGGCAACTAGGCAAGGTAAACATGATGACATGGCATGATTAGTGGGAGATTACTGTGGCATGAATCTCGGGGTGTTACAGTGTGGAGATACCTATGATCAAATCTTAGGAAAGTAAGATACCGATAGATAAAGGGAACTGCATATGACATTAGGTGAATCCTTGGCATCGAGGTTCGACCGATAAGATCTTCTTACAATATGTAGGAACCAATATGGGCATCCAGGTCCCTCTATTGGTTATTGACGATAGAGTTGCCTAGGTCATGTCTGCATAGTTTCTGAACCCGCAGGGTCTACACACTTAACATTTGGTGACGATATAAGTATAGTTGAGTTGTTATGGTGGTGACCAAAGGTTGTTCGGAGTCCCCGGCGATTTACCGGACATAACGAGGAACTTCGGAAGGGTACGCAGGTGAATATTCATATATTGGATGAAGGGTATTGGAGCCCGAAAGTGTTTCGGCGGTACCGGATGATGACCAGGGTGACCGAAAGGGGTTTCGCAGGGGGGCAAGTATTGGGGGGGGGGGGCTCATGGGCAAAGGGGAGGGGGGAAACCAGCCCACTAAGGGGTTGTGCGCCCCCTCACCCCATCTCACATAGCAAGAGAGGTGGGTCGCCCCATCTAGGGTTCCCTCCACCTGGCTTGGGGGGAAAGTCACCCTAGGGTTTTCCTAGGGGATATCTCATCTACCATGTGGCTGCCGCCCCCTTAGATGGGATCTAGGGTGCCCCTCCTCCCATTCCCCCTATATATAGAGGGGTAGAGGGAGGGCAGCCGGACCCATCTATGCCACGGCTCTGCCATCCCTCTCCCTCGTAGTGCTTCTTCTTCTCCGTGAGACTTGGCGAAGCCCTGCTGAGATTGCTCCACCACCACCGTCACCACATAGTCATGCTGCCGGAGGACTCGAGCTATTACTTCACCATCGCTCACTGGATCGAGGAGGTGAAGGCGTCATCAAGTCGTATTTGTGTTGAACATGGAGTTGCCGTCCGTTCGGCCCTTGGATCGGGAGTTCGCGGGACGGATCGTGATTGGATCACAAAGACGTTCGACTACATCAACCGCGTTCCTTTACGCTTCCGCTTAGCGATCTACAAGGGTGTGTTGATGCAAAATATCCTCTCGTAGATGGTCATCTCCTAGATTTATCTTGGTGAGTGTAGGAATTTTTTTGTTTTTCCATGCAATGTTCCCCAACATATATGATCCAGTTAGATTAGCACTGCTGAGAGATTACACTAGCGAAAGTACGGGGCCTAGGCCTCTTTTGGAAGCATCACAATACCATTTGTGCTCGGTTTTATCAATTGTTACCTTGCTATTTTTTATTGTTCCTATTACAAATATCAATATCTACTATCATTACTACACTTGTATCACCATCTCTTCGCCGAACTAGTGCACCTATACAATTTACCATTGTATTTGGTGTGTTGCGGACACAAGGGACTCTTTCTTATTTGGTTGCAGGGTTGTTTGAGAGAGACCATCTTCATCCTACGCCTCTCAATGATTGATAAACCTTAGGTCATCCACTAGGGGGAAAATTGCTACCGTCCTACAGAACTCTGCGCTTGGAGGCCCAACATCAGTCTACAAGAATAAAGTTGCATAGTAGACATCAAGCTCTTTTCTAGCGCCGTTGCCGGGGAGGTGAGTGCTTGAAGGTATATCTTTAGATCTTGCAATTGAATCTTTTAGTTTCTTGTTTTATCATTAGTTTGGTTTATAAAAAGAAAACTTCAAAAAATGGAGCTGAGGTGGCCTCATATTGTTCGTCTTTATCATGCCTTTCTTGAAAATGATGGAAAAGAAAATTGTGCTCAATTGATAGAAGAAGAATTCAATAAAATGTTTGGCATAAAATCTTTGAATGATGAGCATGATTTCAATGTTGTTAGTATGAATTCTTTGAATATCCATGATGCTAATGATATGCAAAGCCATAAGCTTGGGGATGCTATGTTTGATGAATATAATATTTTTGGTCCCCCAAGTTTTGATGAGAAAATTTATTATGATGAAAGCATGCCTCCTATTTATGATGGTTATATTGATGAAAGTGTATTTGGAGAGGTCATGACTTTATTTAGTGATGAATCCACTATTTTGGAAGAGGTTTCAATTGACTATGATAAAAAAAGTTGCTATCTATGATGATTATTGCGATGACATGTATGGTATAAAGAATAATGATAACCATGAAAATTTTCATCATGATTTTAATTTTCAATTGGATTATGCCAATCAAGTATCACATGATAGTTATTTTGTTGAGTTTGCTCCCACTACTATTCCCGAGAACGAATTTGCTTATGTGGAGAGTAACAAAATCTCTATGCTTATGCATCATGGAAAGAGTGATTTATGTGATAGTTATATTGTTGAATTCATTCATTAAGCTACTGAAAATTACTATGAGAGAGGAACATATGCTTGTAGGTATTGCAATAATATCAAGTTTCCACTCTATGTGTTGAAAATCTTGAAATTATGCTTGTTTTGCCTTACTATGCTAGTTGATTCTTGTTCCCATAATTTGTTTGCTCACAAAATCCCTATAAATAGGAAGTATGTTAGGCTTAAATGTGCTTTCCATATGCTTCATGATGCTCCCTCTGTGTTTCAATTCTTTACTTTTATGTGATCATCATTGAAATCATCATGCCTAGCTAAAAGGCATTAAAGGGAAGCGCTTGTGGGGAGACAACACAATACTTATACCTACTATTTTTGTCTGTTCACATGATTAAGCTACTATAGTAATCATGTTTTATTGCTTTTTTCAATAAAGTGCCAAGTAAATCCTTTGATATAGTGTAGATGATAGTTGGTTTGATTCTGTGCAAAAATAGAAACATTTACGCTCAGGCCAGGAAATTTGAAAGTTCACTAGAACATGCTTTTGATCTGATTTTTTTACAAATGATTGATACACAAATTACCTATGTTGTACTAAGTTTTTAGAATTCTCGGAGTAACAGAAGTCTGGTCTTTATTCAGATAACTACAGACTGTTCTGTTTTTGACAGATTCTGTTTTCAATGCATACTTTGCTTGTTTTCTAGTTTCTATGGCTTATATTGGCAATACAATTTGTGGAAATGACAAGGTGCAGTAGGCATTGTGTGAGAACAATTATGAATCTTGTCTTTCTCATACTAACCTATCTCACGAAGTTCCATTAAGTTTTGTGTGATTGAAGTTTTCAAGTTTTGTGTGAGATATCAATATGAGGAGAATAAGGAGTGACAAGACCCTAATATTGGTGATACCCAAGGCACCCCAAGGTAATATTCAAGTAAGATCCAAGCAACTAAGCTTGGGGATGCCCCTGAAGGCATCCCCTCTTTCGTCTCCAACATTATCGGTAACCTTACTTGGAGCTATATTTTCATTCGTCATATGATATGTGTTTTGCTTGGAGCGTCATTTTATTTTATTAGGATTTTCTTGCTGTTATTTATAATAATGTTTTTCATCTTTTATTTCAATAAAATTGTCTAGTATAGCCTTTACCATGCTTATTTTGCAAGTCTATATGTTGTTGTTTTAAAACAGAAAGTTGTACTCTAGTGCGTGAATTCTTGAGAGAAGTTAGAATGTGATAAAATATTGAAACTTTTTGCATAATAGCCTATGATAAATTTTCTATAGAGTGGTAATTTTTCAGAATTTTTGGAGTCAGAGAAGTATGGATCTTCTTGCATTCTTTATAGACTGACCCGTTTAGACAGATTGCTATTATGTTGGCATTGTTTGCATATGTTTCCTTGTTTAATGATTCTATTTGAAGATACGAGTATTAAATATGAAAATGCATTTAGTATGCAATATTAAATTATAATATTAGCAATTTCCTATAGTAGAGAATGATAAAGGTTTTGCATTGATTTGTACTAACTTATCTCACGAGTTCTCGTTGAGTTTTGTGGGGATGAAGTTTTTAAGATTTAGGGAAACCGTGATATAAAAGGAATTAAGGAGATACAAAAGTCAAGCTTGGGGATGCCCAAGGCATCCCAAGGTTATATTTCAAGAAGTCTCAAGCATCTAAGCTTGGGGATGCCCCAGTAGGCATCCCAACTTTCTTCATCAACAATCATCGGTTAGCCTCGGTTGAGCCTAAGTTTTTGCTTCTTCACATGATGTGTGCTATTCTTGAAATGTCATTTTATTTAGTTTTGCTTGCTGTTTTCATAAAATTCTTTGATTTGAAGGTTTTTAAATAAGAGAGAGTCCTCACATAGCTACCTATTTACTTAACTACTCATTTGATCCTCACTTTTATCTTTTTGGAGTAGTTTGTCGAACACTCTCATGCTTCACCAATACTATTTTGAGAGTTGATACTAGTGATGAAAATTTGTACAAGCTATGAAATTGTACTCAAAGTGATAGATATTGAAGTAGGATATAATAAAAACTTTCATGTAGACCATTGCATATGATAAGTTTGATTCCTTGCAATAGTTTTGCGATATGGAGATAATAATATGTGAGTCTTGTTGGTGATTAGTTGTGCTTTAGTAAGAATATTGCTGTTAAGGTTTGTGATTCCCTATGCAAGTACGAAAGTCAATAGTTATGCAATGAAATTACATCCTACTTGTGGTGCATTATTCGGTGTTAGTTATGCTTAATGCCCGTTTATGAGAATTTTTGTTTCTTGGTTGGTTGCTTCTCAATCTTTTTGCTAGCCTCCACTTGTACTAAGTGGGAATAATACTTGTGCATCCAAAATCCTCAAACCCAGTTTTGCCATATGAGTCCACCATACCTACCTATATGTGGTATTTCTGTGTCGTTCCAAGTAAATTTGTATGTGCCAACTCTAACTTTGATAATGAATTTCCTTTTTGCGTGCCCGTACCACTCATGAAGTGGCAGGGGGTGGCTAATATTTTCCATGCCAGATGTGTTATTCTCAAGATGAGTGTTTATTCACTTGTCATTGCACGAGAATACAACGGTAATAGGGATGCCCATTCCCGAAATGAAAAAGAAATTTACTTTACGTTGTCAAATAATAAATTCCTTGGAAAGTGTTGGTATGGAGGGCACCTGTGGATACGGCTAACCCTGGATTTTGAAAGAATGGTCGAAAAAGGAATAAACTTTATTTTATGTTTGGGAACCACCTATGATGTATCTAGCATGGAAAGTATTAAGAATTACTCTGCCGTTTTTGTTGACGGGAAAAGTATGCCTCCCAAAATATTTTATTTATCTCAATTTAAGCTTTGAGCACTAGTAGCTCTACAAATCTCTTCTTTCCTCTGCGAAGGGCCTATCTATTTACTTTCATGCAATTTTTATTTTTATTTGAGTCTTAATCTTCTCTTATAAACCACCAACTAGGGAGCACTATGATCATACTTGTGCATTGGACATAGTTAATACTATGGATCAATGATTGAGCATAATGGGCTAGGGATAGCTTTCTTTAGTGTTGATATTTTGGAAGACATGGTTGCTTGTTGATATGCTTGAGTATTGATGTCCTCATATCAAATTATAGACTATTGCTTCATTCAAGTCCAAAGGTCCATGCTACAAAATAAAGAGTATATGATGAATATGATAGGTAGCATTCCACAACAAAAAAATCCATTTTCAATTGCTACTTTATCTTGATGAGTTTTATGAGAAAGAGTTGTTGTTATGATGCTAGGAAAAGTGATTCAAATTATCACTGATCAAACTTATGCACTTTGCTAGCATTCACACTTCATAAATTATTACTATTTAAAATGTACCTACTCAAGGATGAGTAGAAATTAAGCTCGAGATGCTCATACGTCTCCTACGTATCTATAATTTATCAAGTATTCATGTCATGTTTACAATAATTTTATATGGTTTTGGTATGATTTGCATGGAACTAACCCGAACTGACGATGTTTTCAGCAGAACTACTGTAGTGTGGTTTTTTGTGCAGAAATCAAAGTTCTCCAAATGAAGCAAAACTTTTTGACAATTTTTTTGGAACAAAAGAGGCACTAGAAGCTTCGTAGGAGGACTAGAAGGTGAAGGAGGTGAGTACAAGACAGCTGGGCACGCCAGGAGGCCCAGGCATACCCAGGTGGGTTGTGCCCACCTCAAGTCCCATCTTCGTGTGATTCCAACGCTGAAAAATCCTATAAATAGATAAACCATCAGAAATAACCTAGATCGGAAGTTCCGCCACCGCAAGCCTCTGTATCCATGAAAAACCAATCTGGACCCTGTTCCGGCACCCTGCTGGAGGGGGAAATCATCACCGTAGGTGAGGGAGTCCCGGATTAGGGGGTATCCGGACAGCCGAACTATATACATCGTCCGGACTATCAAAGCGTGAAGATACCAGACTCAAGACTTTGGCCCGTGTCCGGATGGGACTCTCCTTTGCGTGGAAGACAAGCTTGGTGATCCGGATATTGTGTTTCCTTCCTTGTAACCGACTCCATGTAAACCCTAGCCCTCTCCAGTGTCTATATAAACCGGAGAGGATGGTCCTTAGTAGGCCGATCACAATTACAATCATACCATCATAGGCTAGCTCTTAGGGTTTAGCCTCTACGATCTTGTGGTAGATCTACTCTTGTACTACTCCTATCTTCAATATTAATCAAGCAGGAAGTAGGGTTTTACCTCCATCGAGAGGGCCCGAACCTGGGTAAACATTGTGTCCCTTGCTTCCTGTTACCATCAGCCTAAGACGCACAGATCAGGACCCCCTACCCGAGATCCACCGGTTTTGACACGATAGTAGGCCATCTTAATCATCCCGACGGCCACCATGATGAGGAGGGAGTATTCCACCCTTGGGGTTGATGGTTTGTACCAGTAGCTATGTGTATAATCTCTCTCTCTCTCTCTCTCTCTCTCTCTCTCTCTCTCTCTCTCTCTCTCTCTTTCTCTCTCTCGTGTTCTTGAGATTGCATGATATTGATGTATCGGGGGCTTTGTTAATAAAGTTGGATCATATGGTGTTTGTCCCTCTCTATCTTGTTGTGATGAATTGAGTTCTCCCTTTGAGATTTCATTGTTATCGGATTGAATACTTTTATGGATTTGAGAGCGCTTGATATATGTCTTGCATATGAATACCTGTGGTGACAATGGGGTATTATATTGATTCACTTGAGATATGTTTTGCCACTCAACTCGTGGATTCCCAAGGTGACATTGGGTTAATCTATGCATAGGGGTTGATGCACGTTCTCGTCTTCTGTTTCTCCCGTAGAAATCTTGTGGCACTCTTTGAGGTTCTTTGTGTTGGATTGAGTATTATGAATCTGACTTTGCTTTGGTGTTATTTTAGTACGAACTCTTGATAGATCGATCGGAAAGAATAACTTGGTGTTATTTTAGTAATAACTCTTGATAGATCGATCGGAAAGAATATCTCGGTGTTATTTTAGTATGAACTCTTGGATAGATCGATCGAAAAGAATAGCTGCAAACAATTTCTTCTTATGTTCTTTGCTAGATAAGAACTTTGGAGTGATTCTTCATCGCACATTGAGGGATGGTTATATGATCCAATTAGATTAGCATTGTTTAGATATTACACTAGCGAAAGTACGTAACCTAGGCCTCATTTTCAAGCATCTCAATACCATTTGTGCTCCGTTTTATCAATTGCTACCTTGCTGAACTACACTTGCATCACCATCTCTTCGTTGAACTAGTGCACCTATACAATTTACCATTTTATTTGGTGTGTTGGGGACACAAGAGACTCTTTGTTCTTTGGTTACAAGGTTGTTTGAGAGAGACCATCTTCATACTATGCCTCCCACAGATTGATAAATATTAGGCCATCCACTTGAGGGAAATTTGCTACTATCCTACAAAACTCTGCACTTGGAGGCCCAACACGAGTCTACAAGAATAAAGTTGCATAGTACACTTCAGTGCCGTTTACATAGTGTTGCTTGGTTCTCCTACTGGATTGATACATTGGTTTCATAATTGAGTGAAATATCTTCCATAGTTTTACTACATCGTCCCTTCCTCTTTGGTGAAATACCGACGTAGTTTCCAGCCGAATCAAAATCAATTTCTAGCGCTGTGGCCGGGGATACGTCATCAACATCTATCAGGTTCCTAATCACAGATCTCATCACCTTGCAATTTACATTATTTGCCATTTGCCTCTCGTTTTCCTCTCCCCCACTTCACAAAAATTTACCTTTTTATTCGCCCTCTTTTTCGTTTGCCTTTTTCTCGTCAGATCTCTTGCTTGACTACTTTTTTTTGCTATGGGTATTTCTTCCTTTGTTGTGTGTACCCTCGAGAATGAGGTTCTTAATTTTAAACAAAGGGGAGGGGAGAATCTAGAAGATGCTTGGTGATACGTCTCTGTCGTATCTACTTTTCCTAATGCTTTTCCACTTGTTTTGGACTTTAATTTGCATGATTTGAATGAAACTAACCCAGACTGACGCTGTTGTCAGCAGAACTACCATGGTGTTGTTTTTGTGCAGAAATAAAATTTCTCAGAATGGAATGAAACTTTGCTAGGATTTTTTATGCAATAAAAGATAATTTCTGGAGGCAGGAACCACCGGAGGGGGGCACTTGGGTGGGCTCAACCCACCAGGGTGAGCCACCCCCTCCAGGCGCGCCCAGGTGGGTTGACCCCACCTGGTGGCCTCGCTGACCCTGAAATCAACGCTATAAAATCCTATTTTTCCAGAAAAATCAGGGAGAATGAATTATTGCGTTTGACGAGACGGAGCCACCGCCGTCTCCAGTTCTTCATCGGGAGGCCAGATTTGGAGTCCGTTTGGGGCTCCGGAGAGGGGGTCTTCGATCTTCGTCATCACCAACCCTTATCCGTCGCCAATTCCATGATGCTCCCCACCAGGAGTGAGTAATTCCTTCGTAGGCTCGCTGGTGGGTGAGGAGTTGGATGAGATTCATCATGTAATCGAGTTAGTTTTGTTAGGGCTTGATCCCTAGTATCCATTCACTACTGGAATCAGGATCTTTGCCGTCGGCCAGCTCCTTGCCGTTAGCCAGCTGACGGCAAAGAAGGTCTTTGCCATCAACTAACGGGAACCTGACGGCAAAGAAATAGCTGACGGCAAAGTGCGTGTTTGCCATCAACCACTTGTTTGTCATCCTCTAGCTGACGGCATAGAACTTTTGACGTCCGCTAGTGAATGACAAAGAGGGAGGGAGGCCCACTAGTGAGAACCACCTAACGGCCACTTTCTTTGCCGTCTGCGAGCAAATGGCAAAGCTTCGTTGTCGTCCGCTAGAGGACGACAAAGGAAGTGGCCAAACTAACGTCCGTTAGCTAGGCTCTTTGCCGTCTACTAGCAGACATCAAAGAGCTGTGACCTGATACGTCCATTTTGCATCATGCTTTTATATCGATATTTGTTGTATCATGGGCTGTTATTACACGTTATGTCACAGTACTTATGGCTATTCTCTCTTATTTTACAAGGTTTAACATGAAGAGGGAGAATGCCGGCAGTTGGGATTCTGGGCTGGAAAAGGAGCAAATATTGGAAACCTATTTTGCACAGCTCTAAAAGTCTTGAAACTCCGTGAAAGTCATTTTCAGAATTAATAAGAATTATTGAGCGAAAGAAGTACCAGAGGGGCCCCACACCCTGGGCACGAGGGTGGGGGGCGCGCCCACCCCTACTGGCCCCCTTGGTGGCTCTTCGGTGCCCATCTTATGCTATATGAAGTCTTTTACCCTGGAAAAAAATCGTACGAAAGCTTACGTGATGAAACTCCGCCGCCATGAGGCGGAACCAATCTAGGGCTCTGGCGGAGCTGTTCTGCCGGGGAAACTTCCCTCCAGGAGGGGGAAATCATCACCATCATCATCACCAACGATCCTCTCATCGGGAGGGGGTCAATCTCCATCAACATCTTCACCAGCACCATCTCCTCTCAAACCCTAGTTCATCTCTTGTATCCAATCTTTGTACCCAAACCTCAGATTGGCACCTATGGATTGCTAGTAGTGTTGATTACTCCTTGTAGTTGATGCTAATTGGTTTATTTGGTGGAAGATCATATGTTCAGATCCTTAATGTATATTAATACCCCTCTGATTATGAACATGAATATGCTTTGTGAGTAGTTACGTTTGTTCTTGAGGACACGGGTGAAGTCTTGCTATTAGTAGTCATGTGAATTTGGTATTCGTTCGATATTTTGATGAGATGTATGTTGTCTCTCCTCTAGTGGTGTTATGTGAACGTCGACAACATGACACTTCACCATTATTTGGGCCTAGAGGAATGCATTGGGGAGTAATAAGTAGATGATGGGTTGCTAGAGTGACAGAAGATTAAACCCTAGTTTATGCATTGCTTTTGTAAGGGGCTGATTTGGATCCACTAGTTTCATGCTATGGTTAGGTTTACCTTAATACTTCTTTTGTGGTTGTGGATGCTTGCAATAGGGGTTAATCATAAGTGGGATGCTTGTCCAAGTAAGTATAGCACCCAAGGACCGGTCCACCCACATATCAAATTATCAAAGTACTGAATGCGAATCATATGAGCGTGATGAAAACTAGCTTGACGATAATTCCCATGTGTCCTCGGGAGCGCTTTTCTCATTATAAGAATTTGTCCAGGCTTGTCCTTTGCTAAAGAAAGTATTGAGCCACCTTGCTTCACCTTACTTACTTTCATTGCTTGTTACCCGTTACCAATTATCTTATCACTAAACTATCTGTTACCTACAATTTCAGTGCTTGCAGAGAATACCTTACTGAAAACCACATGTCATTTCCTTCTGCTCCACATTGGGTTTGACACTCTTACTTATCGAAAGGACTACGATAGACCACCTATACTTTTGGGTCATCAAGATTCTTTTCTGGCGCCGTTGTCTGGGAGTGAAGCGCCTTTGGTGAGTGGAACTTGGTAAGGAAACATTTATATAGTGTGCTAAAATTTACTGTCACTTGTTACTATGGAAACTAATCCTTTGAGGGGCTTGTTCGGGGCATCTTCGCCTCGACCAGTAGAGCAAATAGTTTCTCCTCAACCTACTGAACCTACTAAAAATGTTTACTTTGAAATTCCTTCGGGTATGATAGAGAAACTGCTAACTAATCCCTTTGAAGGAGATGGAACATTGCATCCCAATTTACACCTTATCTATGTGGATGAAGTTTGTGGATTATTTAAGCTTGCAGGTATACCCGATGATGTTGTAAATAGGAAGGTCATCCCTTTATCTTTGAAGGGAGACACATTGACATGGTATAGGCTATGTGATGATACGGGATCTTGGGACTATAAATGATTGAAATTGGAATTTCACCAGAAGTTCTATCCTATGCATCTTGTTCATCATGATCGTAATTACATATATAATTTCTGGCCTCGCGAAGGAGAAAGCATCGCTCAAGCTTGGGGGAGGCTTAAGTCAATGTTATATTCATGCCCCAATCATGAGCTCTCAAGAGAAATGATTATTCAAAAAATTTATGCTCGGCTTTCTCTCAATGATCGCACCATGCTCGATACTTCTTCTTCCGGTTCTTATATGCTGAAGACTATTGAATTCAAGTGGGACTTATTAGAAAGAATTAAACGCAACTTTGAAGATTGGGGTTCCGACGATGGTAAGGAGTTAGGTATGATAACTAAGTTTGATTGTGTTTAGTCTTTTACGGATACTGATGCTTTTCGTGGATTTAGCACTAAATATGGACTTTACTCTGAGATAGTAGCTTCTTTTTGTGAATCTTTTGCTACTCATGTTGATCTCCCTAAGGAGAAGTGGTTTAAATATAATCCTACCATTGAAGTAAAAGTAGTTGCACCTGTTACAGTTGAAGAAAAGACTATCAGTTATAATGATCGTATTGTTCCTACTACTTATGTTGAGAAACCACCTTTCCCTGTTAGAATATAGGATCATGCTAAAGCTTCAACTGTGGTTCGTAAAAGTAATACTAGAACATATACACCTCCTGAGAAAATTAAAGTTGAACCTAGTATTGTTATGGTTAAAGATCTCTTGGCTGATAATATTGATGGGCATGTTATTTACTTCTGTGAGGAAGCTGCTAACATTGCTAAACCCGATGCTAAGGTACATAGACCTATTGTAGGCATGCCTGTTATTTCTGTTAAAATAGGAGATCATTGTTATCATGGCTTATGTGATATGGGTGCTAGTGCCAGTGCAATACCTATTTCCTTATATGAAGAAATTATGCATGATATCGCACCTGCTGAAATAGAAGACATTGATGTTACTATTAAGCTTGCCAATAGAGACACTATTTCACAAATTGGGATTGTTAGAGATGTTGAAGTCTTGTGTGGGAAAGTTAAATATCCTGCTGATTTTCTTGTTCTTGGTTCCACACAAGATAGCTTTTGTCCCATTATATTTGGTAGACCCTTCCTGAATATTGACAATGCTAGGATTGATTGTGAAAATGATGTTGTTACTATTGGTCTGGGGGATACGACACATGCGTTTAATTTTGCTAAATTTCATGGACAACCCCATGATAAAGAATTGCCAAGTAAGGATGAAATTATTGACCTTGCTTCAATTGTCGTGCCTCCTGCTGATCCTTTAGAACAATATTGGCTAGACCATGAAAATGATATGTTTATGAATGAAAGAAGGGAGATAGATGAAGTATTCCTTAAACATGGTCCTATTCTAAAACACAACTTACCTGTTGAAATCCTAGGGGAGCCCCCTCCACCCAAGGGTGATCCCGTGTTTGAGCTTAAACCATTACCTGATACTCTTAAATATGCTTACTTTGATGAAAAGAAGATATATCCTGTTATTATTAGTGCTAACCTTTCAGAGCAGGAAGAGGAAAGATTATTGAAAACTCTGAAGAAGCACCATTCTGCTATTGGATATACTCTTGATGATCTTAAGGGTATTAGTCCCACTCCGTGCCAACATAAAGTTAAATTGGAAGAAGACGCCAAACCAGTTAGAGACCATCAACGACGTTTAAATCCTAAGATGAAAGAAGTGGTAAGAAAGGAGATACTAAAGCTCCTTGAGGCAGGTATAATTTATCCCGTTGCTGATAGTCAGTGGGTAAGTCTTCTCCATTGTGTCCCTAAGAAGGGAGGTATTACTGTTGTTCCTAATGACAAAGATGAATTGATCCCGCAAAGAATTATTACATGTTATAGGATGGTAATTGATTTCCGGAAATTAAATAAAGCTACTAAGAAAGATCATTACCCTTTACCTTTTATTGAGCAAATGCTAGAAATACTATCCAAACATACACATTTCTGCTTTCTAGATGGTTATTCTGGTTTCTCTCAAATACCTGTGTCAGCGGACGATCAACAAAGACTACTTTACTTGCTCTTTCGGTACTTCTGCTTATAGACGCATGCCTTTTGGTTTATGTAATGCAGCTACTACCTTTCAAAGATGCATGATGGCTATATTCTCCGACTTTTGTGAAAAGATTTGTGAGGTATTCATGGATGATTTCTTCATTTATGGATCCACTTTTGATGATTGCTTGAGAAACCTTGATCGAGTTCTGCAGAGATGTGAAGACACTAGTCTCATCTTGAATTGGGAAAAGTGCCACTTTATGGTTAATGAAGGCATTGTCTTGGGGCATAAAATTTTTGAAAGAGGTATTGAAGTTGATAAAGCTAAAGTTGATGCTTGAAAAGATGACATGTCCCAAGGACATTAAAGGTATAAGAAGTTTCCTTGGTCATGTCGGTTTTTATAGGAGCATCATTAAGGACTTTTATAAAATCTCTAGGCCTCTGACTAATTTATTAAAAAAAGAAATTCCTTTTGTCTTCGATGATGATTGTGTAGAAGCATTTGAAATACTTAAGAAAGCTTTGATCACTACACCTATTGTTCAGCCTCCTGATTGTAATTTACCCTTTGAAATTATGTGTGATGCTAGCGATTATGCTGTAGGTGCTGTTCTAGGGCAAGAAGTTGATAAGAAACTAAATGTTATTACATATGCTAGTAAAACTCTTGACACTGCCCAGAGAAATTATGCTACCACTGAAAAAGAGTTCTTAGCAGTTGCATTTTCATGTGATAAGTTCAGACCTTATATTGTTGATTCTAAAGTAACTATCCACACTGATCATGCTGCTATTAAATATCTTATGGAAAAGAAAGATGCTAAACCTAGAGTTATTAGATGGGACCTCTTGCTCTAAGAATTTGATTTGCATATTATTGATAGAAAGGGAGCTGAGAACCCCGTTGTAGACAACTTGTCTAGGTTACAAAATGTTCTTGATGACCCACTACCTATCGATGATAGCTTTCCTGATGAACAATTAGCTGTCATAAATGCTTCTCATACTGCTCCATGGTATGCTGATTATGCTAATTACATTGTTGCTAAATTTATACCACCTAGTTTCACATACCAACAAATGAAAAAGTTCTTTTATGATTTAAGATATTACTTCTGGGATGATCCACACCTTTATAAAGAAGGAGTAGATGGTGTTATTAGACGTTGTATACCTGAGCATGAACATGAATAGATCCTACGCAAGTGTCACTCTGAACCATATGGAGGACACCACGCTGGAGATAGAACTGCACATAAGGTATTGCAATCTGGTTTTTATTAGCCTACTCTCTTCAAAGATGCCCGTAAGTTTGTCTTGTCTTGTGATGAATGTCAAAGAATTGGTAATGTTAGTAGACGTCAAGAAATACCTATGAATTATTCTCTTGTTATTGAACCATTTAATGTTTGGGGCTTTGATTATATGGGACCCTTTCCTGCCTCTAATGGATATACACATATTTTAGTTGCTGTTGATTACGTTACTAAGTGGGTAGAAGCTATTCCAACTAGTAGTGTTGATCATAACACCTCTATTAAGATGCTTAAAGAAGTTATTTTTCCGAGGTTTGGAGTCCCTAGATATTTAATGACTAATGGTGGTTCACATTTTATTCAAGGTGCGTTTTGTAAAATGCTTGCTAAGTATGATGTAATCATAGAATTGCATCCCCATGTCACCCGCAGTCTAGTGGTCAAGTAGAGTTGAGTAATAGAGAGCTCAAATTAATTTAGCAAAAGACTGTTAATAGATCTAGAAAGAATTGGTCCAAGAAACTTGATGATGCATTATGGGCCTATAGAACTGCATACAAGAATCCTATGGGTATGTCTCCGTATAAAATGGTTTATGGGAAAGCATGTCATTTACCTCTCGAACTTGAACATAAGGCATATTGGGCTATTAAAGAGCTCAATTATGATTTGAAACTTGCCGGTGAGAAGAGGTTATTTGATATTAGCTCACTTGACGAATGGAGAACCCAAGCATATGAGAATGCCAAGCTGTTTAAAGAAAAAGTTAAAAGATGGCATGACAAAAGGATACAAATGCGTGAGTTTAACATAGGAGATTATGTTTTGCTATTCAACTCTTGTTTAAGATTTTTTGCAGGAAAACTTCTCTCTAAATGGGAAGGCCCTCATGCTATCGAGGAGGTCTATCGTTCCAGTGCCATAAAAATCAACAACTTCAAAGCCACAAGTCCGAGGGTGGTGAACGGTCAAAGAATCAAACACTATATCTCAGGTAACCCAATAAATGTTGAAACTAATATTATTGAAACCCTAACCCCGGAGGAATACATAAGGGACACTTTCCAGAACGTTTCAGACTCCAAAAAGGAATAAGTATGAGGTACGTAAGTAAACCGACTCCAAAACAATTATAATAGCAATTTTTCTCCGTTTTGTAATATTTAAGAAAATAAGAAAACAAGAAGTAGTCCGAGAAAGACAAGAGGCCTCCACGAGGGTGGAGGGCGCACCCCCCTACCTCGTGGGCACCTCATGTGCTCTCCGGACTCCGTTTTCTTGCACGATACTTCTTTTGGTCGGTAAAAATTCATTATATAATCTCCCAAAGGTTTTGGCCACCGTATCACGCAAAAATCATCTGTCTTTGTTTCGAGATGTTTTTCTGAAAGATCTAGAGCATCATGATGTCACCCTCCTCCAACAATGAAGACAAGGATGCTTGGCTATTGAAGATAGAGCTTGAAAGAGAAGAACCGGAGGAGATCAACAAGGATGAAGGGACCAAGAAGGCCATGGAGGATCAAGCTCCGACGGTGGAAGAAGAAAACATCCCTCAACCTCTACCTAACCTCTTTACCCCAACTGAGATTGAAGCTTTCAAGATGATTGAGTTAGCTTGTATACAAAACAAGTATCTCACACAAGAGAATATTTTGTTGAAGGATCATATCGTCGCACTCAAGGGCATTATCCGCAAGTTGGAGGAGCTTTTACGCTCGATGTGCGATTATCCACCATCATCATCACCACCTTCATCACCTCCGAGGACATAATCACATGGGTATGGGCACTCCCCTTGGCAACTGCCAAGCTTGGGGGAGGTGCCCCAGTATCGTATCACCATCACACTCCTATCTTTACTGTTTTAGTTAGTTCGATCATTCTGGTAATATCTTGATCTAGTAGAATAAAGGGTATGAATTAGTTTTGAGTTTTTCTTTGTGATCCCTCTATGTAATCGAGTTCGTGAGCTATATAATAAAGAGTAGTGTTGAGTCAAGGGCTTTGCTATCTTGCTATGATCTTGAGAAAATAGAAAGAACAAAAAGAAATAAAAGAGTTCATATTGATCTTATGGATAGTAATGACTTCACACACAAAGAGTATGATACTTAAAAGTTGTTGAGAGTTGACAAACATAGTTTTGGTCATCGTTGCAATTAATAGGAAGTAATAAAGAAAGAGAGGTTTTCACATATAAATATACTATCATGGACATCTTTTATGGTTGTGAGCACTCATTAAAGTATGACATGCTAAAGAGTTGATGTTGGACAAGGAAGACAACGTAATGGGTTATGTTCTCTCACATCTTAATTAAAGTATATTGTCATGGATCGTCCAACATGTTGAGCTTGCCTTTCCCCCTCATGCTAGCCAAATTCCTTGCAGCAAGTAGAGATACTACTTGTGCTTCCAAATATCCTTAAACCTAGTTTTGCCATGAGAGTCCACCATACCTACCTATGGATTGAGTAAGATCCTTCAAGTAAGTTGTCATGTTGCAAGCAATAAAAAATGTTCTCTAAATATGTATGACTTATTAATGTGGAGAAAATTAGCTTTATACGATCGTGTGATATGGAAGTAATAAAAGTGATGGACTGCATAATAAAGGTTCATATCACAAGCGGCAATGTAAAGTGACGTTCTTTTGCATTAAGATTTTGTGCATCCAACCCTAAAAGCACATGACAACCTATGCTTCCCTCTGCGAAGGGCCTATCTTTTACTTTATTTCTTTTACATTATGCAAGAGTCAGGGTGATCTTCACCTTTCCCTTTTTCATTTTATCCTTTGGCAAGCACCTCGTGTTGGAAAGATCCTGATATATATTGTTACTTGAGCATAAGGAATCATAGGACAAAATATATATATGTTGCTGTTATAAGAATGATCATGATTACCTCATGTCCGTATTTTATTTTTATCGATACCTCTATCTCTAAACATGTGGACATATTTTTTGATATTGGCTTCCGCTTGAGGACAAGCAAGGTCTAAGCTTGGGAGAGTTGATACGTCCATTTTGCATCATGCTTTTATATTGATATTTATTGCATTATAGGTTGTTATTACAAGTTATGTCACAATACTTATGGCTATTCTCTCTTATTTTACAAGGTTTAACATGAAGAGGGAGAATGCCGGCAGTTGGGATTCTGGGCTGGAAAAGGAGGAAATATTGCAAACCTATTATGCACAGCTCCAAAAGTCCTCAAACTCCACGAAAGTCATTTTTGGAATTAATAAGAATTATTGAGCGAAAGAAGTACAAGAGGGGGCCCACACCCTGGCCACGAGGGTGGGGGGCACGCCCACCCCTACTAGGCGCACCCCCTGTCTCGTGGACCTCTGGTGGCTCTTCGGTGCCCATCTTCTGCTATGTGAAGTCTTTTACCCTGGAAAAATCATAAGCAAGCTTATGGGACGAAACTCCGCCGCCATGAGGCAGAACCAATCTAGGGCTCCGGCAGAGCTGTTCTGCCGGGGAAACTACCCTCCGGAAGGGGGAAATCATCACCATCGTCATCACCAACGATCCTCTCATCGAGAGGGGGTCAATATCCATCAACATCTTCACCAGCACCATCTCCTCTCAAACCCTAGTTCATCTCTTGTATCCAATCTTTGTACCCAAACCTCAGATTGGTACCTGTGGGTTGCTAGTAGTGTTGATTACTCCTTGTAGTTGATGCTAATTGGTTTATTTGGTGGAAGATCATATGTTCAGATCCTTAATGCATATTAATACCCCTCTGATTATGAACATTAATATGCTTTGTGAGTAGTTACGTTAGTTCCTGAGGACATGGGTGAAGTCTTGCTATTAGTAGTCATGTGAATTTGGTATTCGTTCGATATTTTGATGAGATGTATGTTGTCTCTCTTCTAGTGGTATTATGTGAACATTGACTACATGACACTTCACCATTATTTGGGCCTAGAGGAAGGCATTGGGGAGTAATAAGTAGATGATGGGTTGCTAGAGTGACAGAAGCTTAAACCCTAGTTTATGCGTTGCTTCGAAAGGGGATGATTTGGATCCAGTAGTTTCATGCTATGGTTAGGTTGACCTTAATACTTCTTTTGTAGTTGCGGATGCTTGCAATGGGGGTTAATCATAAGTGGGATGCTTGTCCAGGTAAGGGTAACACCCAAGCACCGGTCCACCCACATATCAAATTATCAAAGTACCAAACGCAAATCATATCAGTGTGATGAAAACTAGCTTGACGATAATTCCCATGTGTCCTCGGGAGCGCTTTTCTCATTATAAGAATTTGTCTAGGCTTATCCTTTGCTAAAAAAAGGATTGGGCCACCTTGCTGCACCTTATTTACTTTCATTTCTTGTTACCCGTTACCAATTATCTTATCACAAAACTATCTGGTATCTACAATTTCAGTGCTTGCAGAGAATACCTTACTGAAAACCGCTTGTCATTTCCTTCTGCTCCACCTTGGGTTCGACACTCTTACTTATCAAAAGGACTACGATAGATCCCCTATACTTGTGGGTCATCAAGACTCTTTTCTGGCACTGTTGCCAGGGAGTGAAGCGCATTTGGTGAGTGGAACTTGGTGAGGAAACATTTATATAGTGTGCTGAAATTTACTGTCACTTGTTACTATGGAAACTAATCCTTTGAGGGGCTTGTTTGGGGCATCTTCGCCCTAACCAGTAGAGCAAAGAGTTGCTCCTCAACCTACTGAACCTACTAAAAATGTTTACTTTGAAATTCCTTCGGGTATGATAGAGAAACTGCTAGCTAATCCCTTTGAAGGAGATGGAACATTGCATCCCGATTTACACCTTATCTATGTGGATGAAGTTTGTGGATTATTTAAGCTTGCAGGTATACCCGATGATGTTGTAAAGAGGAAGGTCTTCCCTTTATCTTTGAAGGGAGACACATTGACATGGTATAGGTTATGTGATGATACGGGATCTTGGGACTATAAATGATTGAAATTGGAATTTCACCAGAACTTCTATCCTATGCATCTTGTTCATCATGATCGTAATTACATATATAATTTCTGGCCTCATGAAGGAGAAAGCATCGCTCTAGCTTGGGGGAGGCTTAAGTCAATGTTATATTCATGCCCCAATCATGAGCTCTCAAGAGAAATGATTATTCAAAAAAATTATGCTCGGTTTCTCTCAGTGATCGCACCATGCTTGATACTTCTTGTGCCGGTTCTTATATGTTCAAGACTATTGAATTCAAGTGGGACTTATTGGGAAGAATTAAACCCAACTCTGAATATTGGGGTTCCGACGATGGTAAGGAGTCAGGTATGACACCTAAGTTTGATTGTGTTAAGTCTTTTATGGATACCGATGCTTTTCGTGGATTTAGCACTAAATATGGACTTTACCATGAGATAGTAGCTTCTTTTGTGAATCTTTTGCTACTCACGTTGATCTCCCTAAGGAGAAGTGGTTTAAATATAATCCTCCCATTGAAGTAAAAGTAGTTGCACCTGTTACAGTTGAAGAAAAGACTATCACTTATAATGATCCTATTGTTCCTACTACTTATGTTGAGAAACCACCACCACCCCGCCCCTCCCGGTGAGTTGTTTTGTTGTTTTCTATTTTTTAGATTTAGTTTATGTTTGTTTAGTTTAGGTTACTTTAGTTTAGTCTAGGTTAGTTTAGGTTAATTTAGTTTATTTTAGGTTACATTTAGTTTATAGTTTAGTTTAGGTTACATTTAGTTTAAAGATGAATAAAAAGAAGTAAAAGAGAGGAAGAAGAAGAAGAAGTCGAGGGGTCAAGGGGTCGCCGGTTGCCGAGGGGATAGATGGTGGAGCCAGTGGGTCGGGGGGTCGCTGGTCGCTGAGGGGTTAGGGGGTTCCTTGTTGTCGATGGAACCCTAAATAGCAAGTATTGTCGGTGCGAGATACATGTGTCCGTCGGTGTCGAACACTACATCCACGTCCCACAAGTGACACCGGCGTCCTGCGTCCCGCAACAACAGTTCTCGGTGTGGATGGCGGTTGTATACCATTGCGATTTTGTCTGGCAGCCTCTGCGATGACGACTAAAAGACAAGTGTTGAATCTTGAAACACCCAAACTGATCCAAGTCAGTTAGTTTGTTTGAACTTTCAAAAGTTTTCTTTAATCCTCATTTCAAAAGCTGCCGGACAAATTTTCCAAGGTGTTCGACTGTCATCGGCCACGAGAACTATTGTTGCGGGACGCCGAGCGCCGGCGTCACTAGTGGGACGTGGATCTAGGGTTCAACGCCGAGCGCCACATGTATCTCGCATCCATGGTACTTGCTCTTTAGGGTTCCATCGACCCCGAGGAAACCCCTAACCCGCTCGTCCTGTAGTAAATATTTAGTTAAGTTGACGGAAAAAAGAATATTGCTATGAAACTCATCTTTCGATTTAAATGTGCAGTTTTTTCGTCGCTGCGAGGGTCTAGTGTTTGATGAGCTCCGCCCCTGCGTTCGTGGGTGAGCACAAATGACATATCCTTCTCCCCCCTTGATTTTCTCTGTTCTAGTCTTCGTGCCGATGAAACTTGCTAGCTATAGGTGTCTTCCATCATCAGTATGTGTGACCACTATGCGCCTCCCGTTCGAAATGGTTACATCTATAAAGATGCATGCATTTGCATATTTATAACCGTGATTCTTTCGAATTGTCCAACATTATCCATGGACAGCCCGAGAATGTGTAGATTGGGTTCGTTTTCCCAAATGCTCTGCTCCGGATCCGATGCAGAATTTCGTTAGTGTCTCCCTGTTGTTCTTCGGGTACACATCCTCTCTGCTTATTGCCGAGACGTGTATCAGGAGAATAGCAGGGAGGTGATGCCGAAATTTTGCGTCTGATCCGGGGAAGAGCATGGGAAAACGAACCCAATCTATACATACTCGGGTGGGATTAGGACCTATCTTTACCTATTAGTGTCTAGGTTGCATGGACGTAATAGAAGTTACAAACTCCAATAACTGATGAATATATACATGCTGATTAATTAATTTATATATATTTCTTATGTGTCCAGTAGCTAAGCAAGATGAGTGATCGTGCATGGATGTACACCGGTCACACAAGTCAGAAAGACATGACCAATGAATGGTTAACAAAAACCAAGGGGTTTCTGAGAGCTGCATTTGCAAATGGCTAGAGGACAACCTGGTGCCCCTGTGTTGGGTGCAATAATTGGCACAAGAGGACAGAGGATGAAATGCACAAACACTTGCAGAAGAGGGGTTTTACGCCAGATTATACGGTGTGGACATTTCATGGCGAGTCTTGCCAATGTGCCAGAGCTAAGGTGGTTCGTCGTCGCACCGACGAGCATGGTACCGGGATGCAAGACATGGTGCAATACTTTGATGATGCTCGGGACTCGGACGATGAGATGGAGGAATCTGCAAAGGCCTTTAATGAAATGTTGGAGTCTTCAAAACGTCCTCTCCACGAGCACACTGAGCTTTGTCAACTAGATGCCATCTCACAAATAATGGCTCTGAAGGCTCAATTCAACTTGGGCAGAGAATGCTATGACGCGATGATGACAGTATTTGGACGTTTTACACCCAAAGGCCATGTACTACCTGCAAATCTATACCAGTCAGACAAAATCCTCCGTGCTCTTAAGATGCCCTATGAGAAGATACATGCCTATGAGAATGGATGTGCCTTATTTAGGCTTCAGTATGCAGACTTGAACTATTGCCCCATTTGCAAGTCATCCAGGTTTGTTGTGGTAGACAACGGTATGGGTGAGAAGACACAGACCAAAACCCACATTGATATTCTTCGGTATATGCCAATCGTACCAAGATTTCAATGTCTTTTCATGGTCGAAGAGACGGCGAGACAGATGACATGGCACAAAACAGGCAAAAGAACCCAACTAGATGCAGATGGAAAGCTGATGATGCTGCACACCTCGGACGGTGAAGCATGGAAGTGCTTCGATACATTACATGACGACAAAGCGGCAGATCTGAGGCATCCTCGAGTCGCCATCAGCACGAATGGGTTTAGTGTATTTGGTCTGACGGCAACCCAATACAATTGTTGGCCCTTATTTGTCATTCCACTCAATCTCTCCACGGACAAATTATGCAAAGAAAGAACATTTTCCTGATGTTGATAATTCCAGGGCCCAACTATCCGGGAAAGAATATGAATGTGTAAATGCAACATTTGAAGGATGAATTGCAAGAAGCCTGGGATAATGGGTTCAAGACATACACCACCTTTAGCAAAAAGAACTTCATAATGCGTGTCTGGTACATGTACTCGACACATGACTTGCCGGAATATGCGCTATTCATTGGCTGGTGTGTGCATGGAAGGTTACTTTGCCCCACATGTAGCGGAGCTCTTCAGTTTTGTTGGCTTGAGGCCAGTCGCAAGTTTTCTTGCTTTCACATGCATAGACCGTACCTACATCCTCGCCATAAGTTCAGGAAAGACAAGCATAACTTCATCAAAGGTAGAGTTGTGAAGACTCTACACTACCTCCGTTGAGAGGCCAAGAAAGCCTGGATCAGTTAAACACTCTCAAGCCAGATCCAGAGCGTCCAGGGTATTTCAAGGGGTATAATTTGCAACACGCTTGGACTCACAATACATGCCTGTGGGATCTGCTTTACTTCAAAGACCTCCTTTGCCCACACAACATCGACGAGATGCACACTGAGAAGAATACCGCCGAGGCACTTTTTGGTACATTGTTTGGCATAGATGGGAAGTCAAAGGGTAATCCTAAGGAAAGAGTCAATTAGGAGGCGCTATGTCATAGACTGTTACAAAACATGCCACCCCCGAAAAGAAAGAAGAACTAGACAAAGCCAAAGGCATGGTTCAATCTTGGAAGGCAAGCTATGAGGGAAATTATCTTGTGAGTGAAAATGCAGTTGATGTTCCCCGATGGCTATGCAGCAAATCTAAAGAGGGGAGCGGGTCTTGGAAGATTGAAGATACTTGATCTCAAGAGTCATGATTGGCACATATGGATTGAGCGGGTAATGCCGGTGATGTTGCATGGATTCATCCCTGGGAATGAATGGTTAGTACTGGTAGTGTTGAGCTATTTCTTTCGTGTTCTTTGTGCAAAAGAACTATCACCTGACATGGTAGAAGAAATGGAAGAGTTGGCACCGGAGTTGATCTGCAAGTTAGAGAAGATATTTCCGCCGGGATTCTTTAATCCAATGCAGCACTTGATTTTGCATCTCCCAACTGAGGAAGATTGGGGGGCTGTGCAAAATCATTGGTGCTACGCAACTGAGAAGATATAGAAGATACTTCGAGCAAAATGTAAAAATAAACGTAGAATTGAAGCATCGATGGCTGAGGCATTCATTACTGAGGAGGCGGCAAACTTTGTGACAGCACACTACGAAGCCAAAAATCGCCATTTGCATAATCTGACGCCTCGGTACAATGCTAGCGACCCTAAAAAGGGTCGATCCAACCTCAGCCTATTCAAAGGGGATCTGGCACCAGGCGGTGCTTCTAATTCCTTAACGTTGGATTTCAAAGAATGGCAGACCATTACGTTGTATATCTTCAACAGCCTAGCAGAAGTGCGGTCATACATTGAGTAAGTTCTCGGTACATTGTTTCGCAACTTCTACTTCCTTTGAACTACTCTTATTCTAGGATAAATTTGATACAGTCGATATGTCACCAAATTCTCGTATGGAGCGGTGATCCAAAAGGATTCCATCAAAGAGTATGAGCTTCTGGCAAAGCATGGAGGCGGCTATCCCGGTTTCATCTCTTGGTTTAAAAAAAGGTAATTTCCATTAGACCATTTCATTTCTTCGTCTAATTTGTGGATAATGCAACAATCCCTTTCGTATTAAACTTGTAGGCTAATTCAGAGCTTATGGACACCGAATTGAGACAAGTTGCTAATGGTTTTGACTTTAAGGTCCGTTCATTTGACAAATACGACATCAACGGGTATCACTTTCATACCTATGGCAAAGAGCTATATATGGCCGACCAAAAGTCTACAAATTGTTGTGTCTCTGCTATTGGCGAAGGAGATACAAAGTATTATGGAAGAGTTGAAGCAATTTATGAACTTCAATTCTATGGTGCAAACCCACCAAACATCGTAGTCTTCAAATGTTATTGGTTCTAGCCGAAGGAGACTAGGGGGCTGTTTGGTTTACACTGGAGTCTGCCCCGCCAACTGCGGGCGTCCCAATTTATTGGCGGCCAATTCCGCTGCCCGCATCTGGCCGAAAAATTGGCGTCGGACTGAACTAGCTCGGCTGGGCAAGGCAGGGCGCGCCAATTATTTGGCATCCATCCAAACACGTACGCCATGCAAGTTCAACGCCAAATTGTTGGTTGGGCATCTGATGGCATCGATCCAAACAGCCCCTAGGACTCATGAACATATAGGGCTAGTGTAAATCAAACAAAGCACCCATTTGGATGTTCCTGATGTCTATATTATGTCTCAACAGGCAAACCCAAGTTTTCTATCCACCGTGGGACTGTCAAAGTGATCCTAATCTCAATGGTTGGGATGTCGTTTATGAAGTGCTGCCACGTGTTAGACCACCTCCCCCCAATGAAGAGGATTATGAACCTCACATTAACCCATACACATATGAAGGAGAATTCTTCCAAGAAACACATATTTCCAAAAAACTTTTCAAGAACCACTCTACTTCACCCCAGAACATTGAAGTAGACTGCAATAGTGAACCCGACTTCACACCTCAGCCGGAACAAGAAGAGCCTGAACTAGAAGAGGTTACTGTTGCGGATGACTTGTCAATGCTTGACCGATTACGTAGAGGTGGCCTTCCACATGATGATTCATTTATTAATGATGATGATGATGATGATGAGCACGTCATTACTGATAGTGATGATGATGATGCATCTATTGATCCCGAAGCATTTATTGAACCCGTCAATCCAGATTATTACTAGGTATTAATTTTTTGTATGTTCTACTTCATTTATATAGCTACTTGTATGATTGTATGATTTATATAGTTACTTGAATAATTTTCTTACTTTGTATGATTGTTTGTTATACATAGTGCCATGGTCTTGATATCTGTCCCCGTCGGCCCTCGCCCGCTTCATGATTCAGATGTGGTAAATCCGCTTTCATAACTATTGTTGCATTTTGCATTTATGACAATTATGGCCATCAAGTTGACATACCGATATTTTAATCTAGGAGGTATGTGGATGGGAATTTGCATCCGACCCTCTTGTCGAGAGTTAAATTTAGTTGAAAAGGAAAATGAGTATTTGAAGGAAAAAATTAAAAGAATTGAAGATGAAATTGGAGTTGTATGTTGCCGATGTTGACGATGATCACAAGATGAAGATGAATGCAATGCGCTTGAAGATGGATGCAATGCGCTTGAAGATTAAGAAGATTAGAATATATGCCATTGATAATGAGGCCTGGTATCATTATGCTGTTGGATCAATTGTTACCTTAGTTGCAATCTTAATCGCAGTTGTTGTGATGAGGGTAAGTTTTCTCTAGTGTTTTGCCTAACAAATGCATACTTAGCTTACTTTCCTCCTAAATGGCATAATTACTTAAGTTAGACAAAAAAAATGAGCTATAGTTGCTTCTTCAGTTCATTTATGACATACTTGGCATACTTAGGTAAAAAATGTCATGATAATCTTTGTTACCTCCAAAATGATATAGACTTACCTTACTTACCTTACTTTCTTCTTCTTCTTCTTCTTCTTATTCTTCTTCTTCTTCTTGTTCTTCTTCTTGTTCTTCTTCTTCTTCTTCTTCTTCTTCTTCTAACTTGCTTCTTTCCCAATTTGCAGATGTGCTTTAGATGAGGAAGCTTGCATTGATGGAGTCTACTCTTCTCTTTATGCTTCCTTCTTGTTTTGATTTTGTAGGATGAACAATATTAAACTTTCTACCTATATATGTATGTCTGGATGAAACCATTGTATGCTTATTGTTGGATATGTTGGCTATGTATATGTGTTGGATGAAACCATTTGCTATGTATATGTGTTGGATGATCATATCCATATGGCAGGGCTATGATTTGGTATGTATATGTGTTGGTATGCTTGTCGAAAGTATTTTCATATGTGTATATATATGTGAAATTCTGTGAAATTGAATGGATTTCAAAAAAAAACAAAAAACCAGGGGCTATATAGGTTCTTTGCCGTCTGCTAGCAGACGACAAAGTGCTTTGCCATCTGCTGGCAGACGACAAATATGCCACGTGTCAGCTACCTATGCAACCTGGGGCAGTAGGCTAGCTATTTGGATGCTTTGCCGTCCGCTGGCAAACAACAAAGACCATTGCATCTTTGTCGTCTGACAGCAGATGGCAAAGCAAACCAAATAGGCCAGCCCCCCAGGTGCTGCCACGTGGCATGCTATGTCGTCTGCTGGACAACGACAAATATGCATAGGTCTTTGCCGTCCACTGGTAGATGGAAAATATGCAAAGGTCTTTGCCATCTGCCAGCGGATGGCAAAGCACGCCGTTAACCCCTTAACAGACCTAAGCTGCACGTGTGCCATCCAGGCTCTTTGCCGTCTGCAGCGAACGACAAAGACCTTTGCATCTTTGCCGTTCGCCAGCAGACGGGAAAGAACCTTTACTGTAGCATGTTCACCCGGATATGTTGCCATCTGCTGGCTGACGGCAAAGGCCTTTGCCATCCTCCAGGGATGCCTTTGCCGTCAGCCATGGCTGATGGCAAAGTTCCTGTATCCTGTAGTGATTATGTTCTGAGATTGATGTTGCTATGAATTTTTCCGTGCTTAATGCTTGTCACTTTGGGCCCGGGTTCCATGATTTCAGATCTGAACCGTTTATGTTATCACCATTATATCTATGTTCTAGATCCGATCTTGCAAGTTATAGTCACCTACTATGTGTTATGATCCGGCAATCCCGGAGTGACAATAGTCGGGACCACTCCCGGTGATGACCATAGTTTGAGGAGTTTATGAATTCACGGTGTGCTAATGCTTTGTTCCGGTTCTCTATTAAAAGGAGGCCTTAATATCCCTTAGTTTCCAATAGGACCCCGCTGCCATGGGAGGGTAGGACAAAAGATGTCATGCAAGTTATTTCCATAAGCATGTATGACTATTTACGGAATACATGCCTACATTATATTTATGAACTGGAGCTAATGTCGTATCGCCTAAGGTTATGACTTTGTCATGATGAATATCATCCAACAAATCGCAGATCCAATGCCTACGATTTTCCTACATATTGATCTTGCTAAGTTACTACTACTATTGTTCCTATTGCACCTGCTACAAAACTATTGCTATCACTGTTATAGTTACTGTTACTATTGCTATTGCTCCCACTATCATAACTGCCATACTACTTTGCTACTGATCACTTTGCTGCAGATAATTAATCTCCAGGTGTGGTTGAATTGACAACTCAGCTGCTAATACTTGCAAATATTCTTTGGCTCCCCTTGTGTCGAATCTATAAATTTGGATTGAATACTCTACCCTCGAAAACTGTTGCGATCCCCTATACTTGTGGGTTATCAAGACCTTTTTCTGGTGCCGTTGCCAGTGAGCATAGCTATATTTTTTGAGTCACTTGGGATTATTATCAAATTGTCACTATGAAAAATCTGAAGGATGCTAAAACTAAGATTTTTTCCTCCAAGACGAGGGAGGTAAGGAACTGCCATCTAGCTCCTCACTTGATTCACCTTCTGTTATAAATAGACTTGCAATACCACCACATGCTATTAATTCTAATATGTTGCAAGTTATTGATGATGCTACTTCTGCTACGAATGCTACTCATGATGATGCTAGTACCTTGCTTGATGACAATGTGCCACTAGGTGAATTTCTTAATGAACAAATTGCTAGAGTAAGACATCATGATATTGTTGAAACTCATGATGAGCTTGAAACAGAAAATCTTGAAACACCAATTAGAACTAGCGCTCCTAGATATGAATTGCCAAAGGTACCGAAAGGTTATGTTATGGGGGAGGAAGCAACTAGAGATATTCTTGCTTGTAAGGATAGAGATGATCTAGAAAAATTATTATGCAAGTATAAAGAAAGATCTTGAATGCTAGAATGAAATGTGATCCTAAGTTTGCTACTTCACCTATCTTTATTGATGATAAGGATTATGAATTCTCTGTCGACCCAGAGTTAATTACTTTGGTTGAATCTGATCCATTCCATGGTTATGAAACTGAAGCTATTGTGGCACATCTTACACTACAAAAAAAGACACATCCGTGACATTTTGGGACGAACGATTTTTTTTCTGTCATACTTATGACACTTCTCTCACGATAATTGTGACAAAACCCGGTATCATCATAGATGTGGTGGGCTTCTACTTCTATGACAAAAAATCATGACAAAAAATGGGCTTTTTCATCCTGGGCGGGCCGGAGACCCAGCTGCATGACATTCTTTGGGCCGTCCATGACGGAAAGAACCATGGTAGAAGCGAGGGAAAGGAAAATTTCGGGGAGTTCCAGGTTACGATGGGTGGTCGGGGCCGAGCGATGCGCATTTCTCTCGTACCGTACATGCGTGGGTGCGAGGCGTTGGACTCTAACTGAACCCGAGCGAGGCGTCGCCTAATTGAACCCGAGCGATTACACTGCAGGCTACGCGTTACTGAAGCCAAGCGACCGAGCGATTCCTTCGCTACTGCTGCTAACTGAAGCCGATCGATGCTGTCTCTGGATGAACAGTGAGCGTTGCTAGGGGGTTTGGATGAACAGTTCCCGGTGGGGGTGGATGAACAGGACCCCGCGGTGTTGCCTCTGGATGAACAGGACCCCGATCGATCGAGCTTGTTGGGGCAGGATGAACAAGACCCCGTGGAGGGCTGGATGAACAAGACCCCGTGGAGGGCTGGTTGAACAGTAGCCGATGGAGGGCTGGATGAACGGTAGCCCTTGGTGGGGTGGTTGAACAGTACCCCGTGGAGAAGGATGGTTGAACAGTAGTTGGTGGAGTAGCGCGCGGTGGAGGCCGGATGAACAGGAGCCCGTGGATGAACAGTCGCATGTGAAGGCTGGAGGAGATCGACGATGGATGAATAGTAGCCCTTGGAGGCTGGAGGAGGTCGACGGTGGAGATGAACAGTATCCCATGGAGTCCCGATTTGCGGTACGCCACACCCCTCCCGATGAACAGGACCCTCGTTTTGACCGTTGCGCTCCAACACAAGTCCGTTTCCTCCGTTTTGCGGTACGCCACACCCCTCCCGATCAACACGACCCCGTTTCGACTATAGGAGATCCAGCAGAAGTCCGTTTCCTCCGTTTTGCGGTACGCCAGACCCCTCCTGATGAACAGGATCCCGTTTCGGCCGTGGCCAGTCGAACACAAGGCCCTTTCCTCCGTTTTGCGGTATGCCAAGCCTCGTTCCCATCGGTTGTTCTGTCCAAGCCGGTTGGCTCCCATGCCTTCTGTTGCCTCGCGATGAACACGACGCATTCTGTTGCCTCACCATGAACACGACGACGACTCAGTTTATCCGTTCTGACTCGACCATGTACGCAATCCCTGGCCATACGTATGCTCTAGTAGGCGTTCGAGACCCCGCCTATATGTACGTACGTGGCCGTATTTACTTTCTTGCACCTTGGCCGTTTTACGTACGTGTACATGCTACATGCGCGCCTCTACTACGACATGTGCACGCCTCTACATCGACCAGTACGTACGTACATGTTCGCGACCAGAATGACAACGCTACGTATGGTTCGACCAGGTGGGTCCCGACCGTTAGGCACTTCCTTGCATGCGAAGATGTAGCTGGTGGGTCCCAACTGTCAGGGGGCGAATAATTTTTTTGCGCACAATATTGACGCAGTTCCTTGCGTGCGAAGATGTAGATGGTGGGTCCCAGCAGTCAGGGGGGAAACATTTTTTCACGAAATACGGTGGCCCATCCGGTGGGTCCCAACTGTCAGGTGGAGGAATCATTATTTTCCATGTAATAAGGAGGCACTTCCTTGCTGCGGCCATGGACCCAGATGTCAGCCTCTCCACATATAATGCCCTTCCAATGGAAGTCGTTCCTTGACCATGTTGACCACGCTGCGCCCAGAGCACCAGGGCGGTGGACGACGGCGAGCTCTAGGAAGGGGACGCGGAGCCAGGGAAGACATGGTAGTGGATGCCCACGCGGAGATCAGTACGAGGGTTCATTGGTTCGGCTTTGGTGTGAGTCTGCCGTCGCCACACAATAACAGGGGGTGTGGGTCAGTGGAGGGATGGCCTCGCCACCGATGGGAGTAGTAGGAGCGGTGAGTCCTCCACGGCACCACAGCCTGCCATGGGAGGCAGGAGCAGGCGGCACGACCGGCACTGCTTTGGGCGGCTGGAGCAAGAAGACCAGAGGTTGAAGAAGCACTACGGCCGTTGGATGGACATCGTATGGTCACTGCAGCTAGAATCGTTTATATCGACTATTTTGACAAAGCCCTTGGTACGCGTCAACTAACAAGGCCCACAGGTCCGCCTCCCACTATGCTGGGTCCCAACTAGCACGGGGAGTATTGATACGTGTCGAACGTATCTATAATTTTTGATTGTTCCATGCTATTATATTATCTATTTTGGATGTTTAATGGGCTTTATTATAAACTTTTGAACTATTTTTGGGACTAACCTATTAATCAGAGGCCCAGTCCAAATTGTTGTTTTTTGCCTATTTCAGTGTTTCACAGAAAAGGAATATCAAACGGAGTCCAAACGGAATGAAACCTTTGGGAGAGTCATTTTTGGAACAAGCACAATCCAGGAGACTTGGAGTGGACGTCAAGGAAGCAACGAGGCGGCCATGAGGCAGGGAGGCGCGCCCAGGGGGGTAGGCGTGCCCCCACCCTCGTGGGCCCCTTGTGGCTCCCCTGACCGACTTATTTCGCCTATATATACTCATATACCCTAAAACATCTGAGATCACCACGAAACCCTATTTCCACCGCCGCAACCTTCTGTACCCGTGAGATCCCATCTTGGGGCCTTTCCGGCGCTCCGCCGGAGGGGGAATCGATCATGGAGGGCTTCAACATCAACACCATAGCCTCTTCGGTGAAGTGTGAGTAGTTTACCTCAGAACTTCGGGTCCATAGTTATCAGCTAGATGGCTTCTTCTCTCTCTTTAGATCTCAATACAAAGTTCTCCTCGATCTTCTTGGAGATCTATTCGATGTAATTCTTTTTGCGGTGTGTTTGTCGAGATCCGATGAATTGTGGGTTTATGATCAAGATTATCTATGAACAATATTTGAATCTCCTCTGAATTCTTTTATGTATGATTTGTTATCTTTGCAAGTCTCTTCGAATTATCAGTTTGGTTTGGCCTAGTAGATTTATCTTTCTTGCAATAGGAGAAGTACTTAGCTTTGGGTTCAATCTTGCGGTGTCCTTTCCCAGTGACAGCAGGGGAAGCAAGGAAACTAGTGATACCTATGAGAATATCTAGGCATGATCATGTATATAGTGGTATCCCTTTTTTTTGCTTGCCTCTTGTGGTATTTGCTGCCACTATGTCTGAAACAGGGAAGGTTATCGTTGATAAGGACAATAGTAATAACGTGGGAAACTTTGATGCTTTTGATGATCCTCCTGAAGAACCCCCTATCTTACATACTAAAAAGTTTCGAATCGGTAGTGGTAATATTATTGGAAAAGGGATTATTCAAGATTTTTTACTTGTGCCGGTGCTTTGCCCTCTATGAGTGGATCTATTCTTCATAGAACTAGTAGTCTTGCAGATGATATATCCTTGCTCATAGTTGAACTTGAAAAACAGTTTATTCATATGCATCCTTGCATACAAAGGACTTTCCTAGAATTTTCCAATATTGAGCATTCTTCTGTTAAGCATGCAGCTACTATCTTTTTGGCACATGACTTCAGATTTATAATGAAAGAAGCCAAAGAAATTTTTGCGCACTATAGGGTGGACGCTGGTCGTCCTCCCATAGAAGCGATCCTCTTTAATCAAGAAGACATAATGCATTTACCATCTTTAGATCATGTTGCTTATAATAAAAACCTTAGAAAAAATGTTCCTACCGATGTTCTAGTTGATAGAATCTCTGACCTTAATGATGATTTTTCTATTCAAAACAATGGGTTAGGATATTCTCTTGAGCAAAGGATCATGACTTGTTGCCAAAAGAATGCTTATAATGATGAATTGGTTGTGCAATATGAGGGGCCAAAGGAGGAACCCATACCTCCCGAGCTTGATCTTGCGGACTTCTGTCCCATTAAATTTAGCCCTTTTGATTACTTTTTCTTGCCACAAAGAAAACTTGCTGCTGAACGTAGGGTATATAAGATGAGTTTTCGTGATTTATCTTATCATTATGGTGATACTTAGATCTATTCTCGCTTTTATGCCTAGCTAGGGGCGTTAAATGATAGCGCTTGTTGGGAGGCAACCCAATTTTATTTTTGTTTTTTGCTTTTTCTGCTGTTTAGTAATAAATAATTCATCTAGCCTCTGGTTAGATGTGGTTTTATGTTTTAATTAGTGTTTGTGCCAAGTAAAACCTATAGGTTCTTCTTGGGTGATATTTAATTTGATCTTGCTGAAAAACAGAAACTTTTGTGCGCATGAGAATAATTTTCATAAATCACAGAAACGTGCTTTTCAGTTGATTATTTTTGCAGAAGATTAATAAGCAAATTATGTAGGACTTCCGATTTTGGTAGAATTTTTGGGGTTCCATAAGTATTCGAAAGTTACAGATTTCTATAGACTGTTCTATTTTTGACAGATTCTGCTTTTTGTGTGTTGTTTGCTTATTTTGATGGATCTATTGCTAGTATGGGGGGGTATGAACCATAGAGAAGTTGGAATACAGTAGGTTTAACACCAATATAAATAAATAATGAGTTCATTACAGTACCTTAAAGTGGTATTTTGTTTTATTTCGCTAATGGAGCTCATGAGATTTTCTGTTGAATTTTGTGTTATGAAGTTTTTGGGTAAAGATTTGATGGATCATGGAATAAGGAGTGGCAAGAGCCTAAGCTTGGGGATGCCCAAGGCACCCCCAGGTGAAATTAAAGGACAACCAAAAGCGTAAGCTTGGGGATGCCCCGGAAGGCATCCCCTCTTTCGTCTTCGTCCATCTATAACTTTACTTGATGCTATATTTTTATTCACCACATGATATGTGTTTTGCTTGGAGCGTCTTGTATGATTTGAGTCTTTGCTTTTTTACTTTACCACAATCATCCTTGCTGTACACATCTTTTGGGAGAGACACACATGAATAAGAATTTATTAGAATACCCTATGTGCTTCACTTATATCTTTTGAGCTAGATAATTTTGCTCGAGTACTTCACTTATATCTTTTTAGAGCACGGCGGTGGTTTTATTTTATAGAAATTATTGATCTCTCATGCTTCACTTATATTATTTTGATAGTCCTTTAGAACAACATGGTAATTGCTTTGCTTAAAATTTTAGTCCTAATATGATGAGCATCAAAGATAGGTATAAGAAAAACTATCATATAAAGTGCATTGAATACTATGAGAAGTTTGATACTTGATGATTTTTTTTGAGATATGAGGATGGTAATATTAGGGTCATGCTAGTTGAGTAGTTTTGAATTTGAGGAATACTTGTGTTAAAAGTTTGTGATTCCCATAGCATGCACGTATGGTGAACTGTTATATGATGAAGTTGGAGCATGGTTTATTTATTGATTGTCTTCCTTATGTGTGGATGTCGGGATCGCGCGATGGTTAACTCCTACCAACCCTTCCCCTTGGAGCATGAGTGTAGTACTTTGTTTTGATAACTTGTAGATTTTTGCAATAAGTATGTGAGTTTTTCATTACTAATGTTGAGTTCATGGATTATACGCACTCTCACCCTTCCACTATTGTTAGCCTCTCTTGTGCCGCGCAACTTTCACTGGTATCATACACCCACCATATGCAATCCTCAAAACAGGCACCATACCTACCTATTATGGCATTTCCATAGCCATTCTGAGATATATTGCCATGCAACTTTCCACCATTACGTTTATTATGACACGCTCCACCATTGTCATATTGCTTTGCTTGATCATGTAGTTGACATCGTATTTGTGGCAAAGCCACCATTAATAATTCTTTCATCCTTGTCACTCTTGGTTCATTATCCCGGTACACCGCCGGAGGCATCCACATAGAGTCATATTTTGTTCTAAGATTCTTGAGTTGTAAGTAGATAAAAGTGTTATGATCTTCATTATTAGAGCATTGTCCCATGTGAGGAAAGGATGATGGACGCAATGATTCCCTCACAAGTTGGGATGAGTCTCCAGACTTTATGAAAAATAAAAGAGTCCAAAGAAGCCCACCAAATAAATGAGAGAAAAAGAGAGAAGGGACAATGTTACTATCCTTTTACCACACTTGTGCTTCAAAGTAGCACCATGATCTTCATGATAGAGAGTCTCCTATGTTGTAACCTTCATATTCTAGTGGGAATTTTTCATTATAGAACTTGGCTTGTATATTCCAATGACGGGCTTCCTCAAATTTCCCTAGGTCTTCGTGAGCAAGCAAGTTGGATGCACACCCACTTAAATTAGTTTCTTTTGATGAGCTTTCATACACTTATAGCTCTATTGCATCCGTTGCATGGCAATCCCTACTCACTCACATTGATATCAATTAATGGGAATCTCCATAGCCCGTTAATACGCCTAGTTGATGTGAGACTATCTTCTTCGTTTTTGTCTTCTCCACAACCACCATCCTATTCCACCTATAGTGCTATGTCCATGGCTCACGCTCATGTATTGCGTGAATATTGAAAAAGTTTGAGAATACTAAAGTATGAAAGGATTGCTTGGCTAAAATCGGGGTTGTGCATGATTTAAATATTTTGTGTGATGAAGATAGAGCATAGCCAACTATATGATTTTGTAGGGATAACTTTCTTTGGCCATGTTATTTTGAGAAGACATGATTACTTTGTTAGTATGCTTGAAGTATTATTACTCTTATGTCAATATTAAACTTTTGTCTTGAATCTTTCGGATCTGAACATTCATGCCACAATAAAGAAAATTACATTGAGAATTATGCTAGGTAGCATTCCACATCAAAAATTCTGTTTTTATCGTTTACCTACTCGAGGACGAGTAGGAATTAGGCTTGGGGATGCTTGATATGTCTCCAACGTATCTATAGTTTTTGATTGTTCCATGCTATTATATTATCTATTTTGGATGTTTAATGGGCTTTATTATACACTTTTATACTATTTTTGGGACTAACCTATTAACCAGAGGCCTAGTCCAAATTGTTGTTTTTTGCCTATTTCAGTGTTTCGCAGAAAAGGAATATCAAACGGAGTCCAAATGGAATGACACCTTCGTGAGAGTCATTTTTGGAAGAAACGCAATCCAGGAGACTTGGAGTGGAGGTCAAGGAAGCAACAAGGCGGCCACGAGGCTGGGAGGCATGCCCAGGGGGGTAGGCGCGCACACACCCTCATGGGCCCCTTGTGGCTCCCCTGACCGACTTCATTCACCTATATATACTCATATTCCCTGAAAACATCAGAGAGCACCATGAAACCCTATTTCCACCGCCGCAACGTTCTGTACCCATGAGATCCCATCTTGGGGCCTTTTTCGGCGCTCCGCCGGAGGGGGAATCGATCACGGAGGACTTCTACATCAACACCATAGCCTCTCCGATAAAGGGTGAGTAGTTTACCTCAGACCTTCGGGTCCATAGTTATTACCTAGATGGCTTCTTCTCTCTCTTTGGATCTCGATACAAAGTTCTCCTCGATCTTCTTGGAGATCTATTCGATGTAATTCTTTTTGCGGTGTGTTTGTGGAGATCCTATGAATTGTGGGTTTTATGATCAAGATTATCTATGAACAATATTTGAATCTCCTCTGAATTCTTTTATGTATGATTTGTTATTTTTGCAACTCTCTTCGAATTATCAGTTTGGTTTGGCCTAGTAGATTGAACTTTCTTGCAATAGGAGAAGTGCTTAGCTTTGGGTTCAATCTTGCGGTGTCCTTTCCGAGTGACATCAGGGGCAGCAAGGCACGTATTGTATTGTTGCCATCAAGGGTAAAAAGATGGGGTTTATATCATATTCACTACAAAAACATACACTTCCGTGATGATACGTATTTGTCACAGTAGGTCGCCTTTTTTGTCATGCATGTACATCCATGATGATTTTATGATAGAATCAAGATAGTCATACTTGTGCTGTCGTAGAAGTGTTCCATGACATTACAAAAATTATCATCACGGAAGTGTCCACTTCCATGACGATAAATCACGCGTCACAGAAGTGCTTTCGTCAAGGGTGACCGACACGTTGCATCCTTCGTAACGGAACGCCGTTAAGCTATCGGGTGGGGTTTTGGATCCGATAACCCATTAACAGCCCCGACCAATGGGGATTTCCACGTGTAAAATCATCATTGGCTGGAGGAAACATGTGTCGGCTCATCGTTGGGAGTGATGTCATCCACTCATTGGACAGAAGGCGCCTATGATACGTCGACACGTGGCACGGCCCAACAGAGGCCCATTCCAGTGAAAAGGCCGGCCCGTTTGACTTGGTAAAATGGTGGCGGGACGGCCCATGGAAAGCCTATTAACGGCTTGTTCGCATATAGCCCATTTACAGCCCGCTAACCCAAGGCCCGTTACGCCCTATCCGAATTAGGCCCAGTAGCGTCATTTGGGCCATCCAATATGATTCCAGCCTGTTTTCACTTCTGGCCCATGTATGGCCCATGACGTCTTTCGGCCCATATGAGGCCCTTTGTAACTCTTGGCCCATTAACGGCCTGTGGTGAAACTGGCCCGTAATGAACAGTGTATCACTTTACACCCATTAACGACCCGTGGTGAAACTGGCTCATAATGAACAGTGTATCACTTTATACCCATTAACGGCCCGTTATTCCTTTGGGCCGTTTCCAGCCCAAGTTAACTTTCGGCCTTTTGAGGGCCCATTTATTCTTGGGCTCATTTGCAGTATTCAATTACTTACAGCCCATTACTGTCATTCTCTACTTGTGGGCCAAATTCAGCTCATCGTTACAGTCGGCCCCTTTGTGGACCGTTAATCTGTTGGGCCATTTTCATAGCATCACCAAATACGGCCTATTGACGGCCCGTTATGGTTAGCCCATAAAACGTACGACTTCCACTCTAGCCCGTCTACGACCAATTAAAGGCCCATACAAGATCCATAAATGAGTCAGCCCATACAAGGCCCATGGATCCTACGAGACATAGAAGGCCCATGGATCCAACGACCCATTGAAGGACCATGGATCCGACGGCCCATTGAAGGCCCATGGTTCCGACTGCCAATTGAAGGCCCATGGATCCGACGGCCCGTACATGGCCCATGGACCGTACGGCCCGTGGACGACCATGGTCACTACAACGTTTGGGTGAGTTGGCCCCCATTTGAACGATATAGCATATTCAAAGAACTATCCTACTCAATACTATCACCTCTAAAAACATACACTATAAAACAAAGAGACCAAGGCATAGAAACGTAGAATAATCCTACACTATAAAATAAAGAAATTATAGCCGATTATACCCACTGGGCATTATGGTTCGGCATAGGTGATAATAAAGCATACACAAACAACAAATTACATACACTGGGCAAATACAGCTCATACATCATGGACGCGCATCAACTTAACTCCATTTGAACTATAATCTCTTCAGAAAATATGATTGGCCGGATTCAGATAGCACAAATTTCAGTCTGCAAAATCTCCAATTCCTTCGTGGTTACCTCAGTATCTTGTTTCATTTTTTGACTCCTGCATCTAATACCGACATGTCCAGTCTCAACTTGTTGATTATACGTTGACAATCATGTACATGTTGTCTTGCCACCTCTAGTTGATGCTCGAGAACATCAGCACATTCCAATTCTAATCTATAATCATTCGGTAACGGCCATGCCACACTGCTCGCAGATCTTTGTGTTGATGTCACTTCATCCTGAAATGTTTATGTAAGTTCACATGGCTGGGGCAAAAATATAGTTACAACAGTGAAGCGAGCAAGACACTATTTTGTACTACATGGCAAAACAGGACTAACAATAATGTTACACGCCATGAAGCATAAGCAGGTGATATTTTAAAAATTATAAAAAAGATAGTCTGTGCAGCCTGCATACAGAAATCCCTCTTAGCTCGCCCGAGGAGCATGATGTTGGGGCCTAATCGAAAAAACAGACAAGTTACAAATTTAGACAAGATGTTGCGTATAAGTAAGGAAGCAGTTCGCCATTCTGTAGCTCAATTAAAGTCTTAGGGAGCATAATGAACAACAGAGGGTTTCATACAAACATACTACAGCAGGAAAAACTATGCAATCATTAGCATAGTATAAACTAGATTGTGAGCCACATGCAATAATAGTTGGTTAATAGACTTCAAAGCTTCAGGCACACTTCGGCAGAGTAATTAAATGGTAAGGCCTTTAATTATGTCAACTAATAGTTATACAAGTACCCAACATCAGGCATGATTCTTTGGGCATCTCATTAACTGAGGACAAATAAAGCCATTGAAAAGAGGAAATTAACTATGCCTGAAACAAACAAGGAATTGAACTGTTGAGTTGCATACAGTGACTTACCTTAGCAGGTTGAAGAGGCTCAGTGCAGCTCCTACTTCTCTTGCAAGGCTCCTTCCTAACATCTTGTACTTGGAAATCCTCAATCTTATCTTCATTGCACCCCCTCTACAAGGTGACACAAACTAGTTACTCGTCTCCTTGGAAGATAAATATGCATACTTTCCAGTCTGTGAACACAAAAGGATGAGATTATAACAAAACAACACCACATAATGAAACATGCCGCATCTCTTGCACTTGCAAACAATGAAATGAGCATTTACTATGTTTGCACTATGTAAAAACTAGGCATACCTTCGAACTGGATCTCCAGGTACTCTTGGAGAGCCTACTTTAGTGTATAGCCGAACCTTTATGTCACCTATGAGTTAGACAAGGCCCCACTACAGCAGCCCTTAGTGTTTAAATCGTTAACAAGCTCTATTAGAGTGTTAGGTCAAGAACAACAAGTAATCAAAGCAAACAGTCCTAGTATGGCTGGCTGATGCAAACAAGCAATTGAACAGATATGTAAGCAAATCTTACATATCAAGAAAAGAAGCAAAGAAGGAGGCTTAAAGACCATCACTTGACTAACCAGATTTAAGGGTCATTTAAACATCATGTGCAACGTATGAACTAACATAAACATTGCATATTCCAGATTCTACAATGGAATGCACATGTATTAGGTTATGCCATGTATGATGATGCCTAGTGTACAGATAGCAGGCAGGAGTGATTCATCATTGCACGCACAATTGAATTGCAGGTTAAGGGCCAGTTCAATTCCGCCTTTTTAGGGATTATTGTCAAAATAAGCCATAAAAGATGTAAAGAAGTCATTTTTGAGTTATGGGCTTGGGCTTAACTAATTGCGCTTGGAGGGGGATGTTTTGGGTAGAACCTCACTAAAAATTGAAGGGAAGGGGAATAGTGAAATGACTCTGTTGTCTGCCTATATTACACTCAAAATGCAACTGCTAACGCCAGTGTCACACCTGACCCTCAAGTAAAAACAAACACGCAACCATTCATTGCCCTGCCCGCTTGCATCTCCTCTCCCCTTTCCCTATACCTTGATCCCCTGCCTGCAGCACTAGGGTTCCTCCAACGAGCCGTCCCCACTGGTCCCATCTGGCCTGGTCCTCGACGATGCTATGTCCAGCTAGGCTACATGGCCGGCGGGTAGGGGAAAATCTCCCTGGATGCTCCTCCCTTTGGCGCCGCCCCTCATTCTCATGGTCTCCAGCAGCTGCTCCACGGTGGTTCGTCCAACGCACTAATTCGGCGGGCGCTGAACAACTACGGCTGATGCCACACTACGGCAGAAGGCACCTTATTCCCCCTCCCCTCCTCCCAGGCCATGGCCTTGAGGTGCTGTTGAAGAATGAGCTCATCCAACAAGGTGAGGATCTCCTCTGATTTTTTGCCAAATTTTCATTTTGATCCACTATACGATGAATTGCTATGAGCTGCTTCTACTGCTACTATATGATGCATTGCTATGAGCTGCTCCTGCTGCTGCTATATGATGAATTGCTATGAGTTGCTGCTGCTATATGATGAATTGCTATGAGCTGTTGCTGCTGCTATATGATGAATTGCTATGAGCTGCTGCTGCTGCTATATGATGAGTTGCTATAAGCTGCTCCTGATGATGCTATATGATGAATTGCTATGAGCTGCTCCTGCTGCTGCTATATGATGAATTGCTATGAGCTGCTCCTACTGCTGCTATATGATGAATTGCTATGAGCTGCTGCTGGTATATGATGAATTGCAGACTACTGCTGCTGTATGATGAGTTGTTATGAGCTGTTGCTGCTGCTATATGATGCTTTTAGGTGGTGTTTCTATATGATAATAACCAGCCACTTGGACCATCGAATTTCAATAAATAATTGTTCTTCATTTAAATGTGGGCCATGCATTCTTTGTTTAAATTAGGCAATGGGATCTCTATGGAAAACATTGACCAAAGTAGATTGTGCCAAGTAGATGGTATCTTTGTATTTGCATTTTGAGCAAATAGTGAAGGTCTGTTTTCCTATCATATTAATTACTACATTGGATTCAATTTGTGATGTTTGCAAGTCAAATTAATTTTCATATGGGCAGCAAAATGAAATATATATAATGCAATCTAGACTTTCCACTGATCATACCAAAGATAAGCTGAAAACACAATGAAAAGAACTGGTTGGCTTATTACATGGAGCTTATATTCACAGGTGCTTATTTTCCTAGGATAACTTGTAATAACTATCCCTAAGAAACTTGGCTAATAGAACTGACATACAAATAACATATCACGATGATTGCAATGGAGGAGTGACGTACCATAGCACACTGTATAGGCTCACCGCTACCTCTCCTTTTTTTGCGATTTTCCATGAAATTGCCACATACATCTTGTACTTCTTTATTGTGTAACCCTATCTGCAAGTTGACACGGCTAATTTCAGACATCTCTACATGATACTACATTGCATATCCCTTTCGCATATTTAAACCACCAATTAACGATTGTGTGCGTACCATAAACTAGCCATGACTCTGTATGCTGGACTAGCAGGCACTCTAAGGGAGCTTAAAGTAGTGCACTGGAATTCCTACATGCCACCTACGATTTTGTGTAATGTACTGCCCCTGTTCCTAAATATATCTCTTTGTAGAGATTCCAGTATGGACCACATACAGATGCATATAGATCCATTTTCGAGTGTAGATTCACTCATTTTGCTCCGTATGTAGCCTATAGTGGAATCTCTAGAAAGACTTATATTTATGAACGGAGGTACGAGGTAGTATCATGTATGACATCTACATATCTAATGTAGCATCCAATAGTAGAAATCATTGCCTACACAAAGGGATTACTGGTCGAAAATCCTAGCAAAGCATGCTGGCAGGCACAGAACAATACAAGAGAGAGAGACACACTTACAAGATCATAGCAATGCCTCAGTCCAGGATCTTGGTTGGCAAAGCTGTTAGATCCAGAAGAAACATCGTCCTTGTAGTTTTTGCCAGCTGCATAACAGGTAACATCGACCGGTTAGTATATTTGAAGTACATTGGGCAGGTGATGCTGGACGGATTTAAAGGTGACAAGTACCTAGGCCGTAGCGGGTGCTTGGCATCTCTCCAGACGGTGGGAATCAGGTTAGAAACGTCAAGGGTGATGACGCTGCGCTGGCTGTCTGGTTCCGGTAAGGAGATCTAGAACCGTCGAGTAGGGTGTTTGTGGAGCGGCTCCGGTAGGGTGGACTACGGTGTGGGTGAAGCGGATCTATGGCCATGGACAAGGGCATAGGTGAAGCTGCTCCGGTGATTGGGTTAAGGATGGTGTCGACGATGCTGATCTGCGGCCGTGGACGGGGCGTCAGAAGCTGCTCCGGTGGTTGGGTTAAGGATGGTGTCGACGATGCGGATCTGCGGCCGTGGACGGAGCGTCAGAAGCTGCTCCGGTGGTTGGGTTAAGTATGGTGTCGACGATGCGGATCTGAGGCCGTGGATGGGGCGTCAGAAGCTGCTCTGATAGGTTGGATGAGGGCGCGAGGAAGCGGATCTGAGGCCATGGACTTGTGAGTTGGCAAAGCGGCCCCGGTAGGGTTGAATGGTATAGGCGAAGCTACTCCGGTAGGGTTGACGATGGTGTCGGCGAAGCGGCTCCGGTAGGGTTGACGAAGGTGTCGGCGAAGTGGCTTCAGTAGGGTTGAGGAAGGTGTCGGCGATGAGGATCAGAGGTCGTCGATGGGGGCGTCAGTGGGGCGGCTCCGGGGGGTGTGGACGAAGCGTCTCCGAGGGGTGTGGACAAAGCGTCTCCGATGGGGAGTTCGAATGAGCCACTGCAGATGCACGGCGGTTGACAAGAGTACTGGCGAAGCAGATCCAGCGCCGTGGACAAGGCCGACACTGAATGGGCTGTGGTACAGTGGTGGATGAGCAGTCTACTTGTTTCCAGGGGAGGTAGGAGGGGTAGATGCGGCCACAGAAGCAAATCCGGCGAGGTAGATGCCGCTAGCAGTGAATGGGCTATGGTATTCCAGTGGATGAGCAGTCTAGGGTTTCGAGAGGGGTGGGGAGAAAGGGCGATGATGTACGGACGGCGTGATGTAAGATGCTCTGGTTCTGTGGAGTGATGTCTACTACACAACCTTATTCTTGTAGACGTTGTTGGGCCTGCAAGTGCACAGGTTTGTAGGACAGTAGCAAATTTCCCTCAAGTGGATGACCTAAGGTTTATCAATCCGTGGGAGGCGTAGGACGAAGATGGTCTCTCTCAAGCAACCCTGCAACAAATAACAAAGAGACTCTTGTGTCCCCAACACACGCAATACAATGGTAAATTGTATAGGTGCACTAGTTCGGCGAAGAGATAGTGATACAAGTGCAATATGGATAGTAGATAAAGGTTTTTGTAATCTAAAAATATAAAAACAGCAACGTAACTAATGATAAAAGTGAGCGTAAACGGTATTGCAATGGTAAGAAACAAGGCCTAGGGTTCATACTTTCACTAGTGCAAGTTCTCTCAACAATAATAACATAGATAGATCATATAACAATCCGTCAACATGCAACAAAGAGTCACTCCAGAGCCACTAATAGCGAAGAACAAACGAAGAGATTATGGTAGGGTACGATACCACCTCAAAGTTATCCTTTCTGTTCTATCTATTCAAGAGTTCGTAGTAAAATAACATGAAGCTATTCTTTCCGCTCAATCTATCATAGAGTTCATACTAGAAAAACACCTTCAGACACAAATCAACCAAAACCCTAATGTCACCTAGATACTCCATTGTCACCTCAAGTATCCGTGGGCATGATTATTCGATATGCATCACACAATCTCAGATTCATCTATTCAACCAACACAAAGTACTTCAAAGAGTGCCCCAAAGTCTCTACCAGAGAGTCAAGACGAAAACATGTGCCAACCCCTATGCATAGGTTCATGGGCGGAACCCGCAAGTTGGTCACCAAAACATACATCAAGTGGCACATGATATCCCATTGTCACCATAGATAAACACATGAAGACATACATCAAGTGTTCTCAAATCCTTAAAGACTCAATCCGATAAGATAACATCAAGAGGAAAACTCAATCCTTTACAAGAGAGTAGAGGGGGAGAAACATCATAAGATCCAACTATAATAGCAAAGCTCGCGATACATCAAGATCGTGCCATAAAGAGAACAGGAGAGAGAGAGAGAGATCAAACACATAGCTACTGGTACATACCCTCAGCCCCGAGGGTGAACTACTCCCTCCTTGTCAAGGAGAGCATCGAGATGATGAAGATGGCCACCGGTGAGGGATCTCCCCTTCGGCAGGGTGCCGAAACGGGCTCCCAAGAGGTTTTTGGTGGCTACAGAGGCTTGCGGCGGCGGAACTCCCGATCTATCTTCTGTTTTGATGTTTTTAGGGTACGTAGGCTTATATAGACGAAAGAAGTCGGTCGGGGGAGCCTCAAGGGGCCCACGAGAGGGTAGGGCACGCCCAGGGGGTGGGCGCACCCCCCTATATCGTGGCCTCCTCGAAAATCTTCTGACGTGAACTCCAAGTCTCCCGGGTCTTATTGTTCCTAACAATCACGCTCCCGAAGGTTTCATTCCGTTTGCACTCCGTTTGATATTCCTTTTCTTCGAAATACTGAAAAAGGCAAGAAAACAACAATATGGGCTGGGCCTCCGGTTAATAGGTTAGTCCCAAAACTAATATAAAAGTGTATAATAAAGCCCATAAACATCCAAAAGGGGTAATCTAATAGCATGGAACAATCAAAAATTATAGATACGTTGGAGACGTATCAAGCATCCCCTAGCTTAATTCCTGCTCATCCTCGAGTAGGTAAATGATAAAAAAAGAATTTTTGATGTGGAACGCTACCTAGCATAATTCTCAATGTAATTTTCTTTATTGTGGCATGAATGTTCAGATCCAAATGATTCAAGATAAAAGCTTATAAACCATGAAAATAATAATGCTTCAAAGCATACTAACAAATAATCATGTCCTATCAAAATAGCATAGCCAAAGAAAGCTTATCCCTACAAAATCATATAGTTAGGTCATGCTTCATTTTCATTACACAAAATACTCCCATCATGCACAACCCCAATGATGAGCCGAGCAATTGTTTCATACTTTTTAACGCGCTTCAGCTTTTTTCAACTCTTACGCAATACATGAGCGTAAGCCATGGACATAGCACTAAGGTGGTAAAAGATGGTGGTTGTGAGGACAAAAAGAGGGAGAAGATAGTCTCACATCAACTAGGTGTATCAACGGGCTATGGAGATGCGCATCAATAAATATCAATGTGAGTGAGTAGGGATTGCCATGCAACGGATGCACTAGAGCTGTAAATATATGAAAGCTCAACAAAAAGAACTAAGTGGGTGTGCATCCAACTCGCTTGCTCACGAAGACCTACGGCATTTTGAGGAAGCCCATCATCGGAATATACAAGCCAAGTTCTATAATGAAAGATTCCCACTAGTATATGAAAGTGACAGCATAGGAGACTCTCTATCATCAAGATCATGGTGCTACTTTGAAGCACAAGTGTGGAAAAAGAGATAGTAGCTTGTCCCTTCTCTCTTTTTCTCTCATTTTATTATTTTCTTTTTTTTCTTTCTTTTTTCCTTTTCTCTTTTTTTATTTTCTTTGTGGCCTTTCTCTTTTTTTTCTTTTTGTAAAGTCCGAAGTCTCATCCCGACTTGTGGGGGAATCATAATCTTCATCATCCTTTCCTCACCGAGACAATGCTCTAAAAATGACGATCATCACACTTTTATGGATTTACAACTCAAGAATTACAACTCAAAGCTAGAACAAAATATGACTCTATATGAATGCCTCCGGCGGTGTACCGGGATATGCAATTTATCAAGAGCGACATGTATGAAAATTATGAAGGTGGCCTTGCCACAAATACGATGCAGACTACATGATCATGCAAAGAGCAATATGACAATGATGAAACGTGTCATAATAAACGGAACGGTGGAAAGTTGCATGGCAATATATCTCGGAATGGCTATGGAAGTGCCATAATAGGTAGGTATGGTGGCTGTTTTGAGGAATGTAAATAATGGGTTCAATACCGGCGAAAGTTGCGCAGTAATAAGAGAGGCTAGCAAAGTGGAAGGAGGACTGTGCGTATATCCATGGACTCACATTAGTCATAAAGAACTCATATACTTATTGCAAAAGTCTACTTAGCCCTCGAAGCAAAGTACTACTATGCATGCCCCAAGAGGGATAGATTGGTAGGAAAAGACCATCGCTCGTCCCCGACTGCCACTCATAAGGAAGACAATTAAAAGAGCACCTCATGCAACAATTTTGTCATACAACTTTTACCATACGTGCGTTCTACGGGACTTGCCAACTTCAACAAAAGTATTTCTCAATTTCATAATTATCCACTAGCATGACCCTAACATTACTACCTTTATATCTCAAAAAAATTATCAAGCAACAAATTGATCATAGCATCCAATTCACTTCCTATGATAGTTTTTATTATACCCAACTTGGATGCTCATCATTCTAGGACCAAATTTGTAACCATAGCAAATACCATGCTGTTCTAAAAGACTCTCAAAATAATATAAGTGAAGCATGAGAGACTAGCAATTTCTTCAAAATTAATCCACCGCCATGCTCCAAAAGATATAAGTGAAGCACTAGAGCAAATGACAAACTACTCCGAAAGATATAAGTGAAGATCAATGAGTAGTCAAATAATTGTGCAACTATGTGAAGACTCTCTAACATTTAAGAATTCCATATCTTGGTATGGTATTCAAACAGTAAGCAAAGAAAAATAAAATGACATTGCAAGGATAGCATAACTCATGTGAAGAAGGAAAAACTTAGGCTCAACTGATACTAACCGATGATTGTTGAAGAAGAAAGGTGGCATGCCTACCGGGGCATCCCCAAGCTTAGATGCTTGAGACTTCTTGAAATATTATCTTGGGGTGCCTTGGGCATCCCCAATATTGAACTTTTGTGTCTCCTTAATTATTCTCATATCATGGTTTCTCTTTTTTTTATCAAAATCTTCACCCACACCAAACTCAACAAGAAATCGTGAGATAGGTTAGTATAAACCAATGAAAAACCTTATCATTTTCTACTGTAACAAATCACTAAAATTATTATTCAACATTTCATACTAAATGCCTCTGCATATTTAATACTCCTATCCTCAAATAGAATCATTAAACAAGCAAACATATGCAAACAATGCAAACATAACAGCAATCTGCCAAAACAGTACAGTCTGTAAAGAATGCAAGAGTATCTATACTTACCTAACTACAAAAATAATGAGAAAAATACTACACTGTATAATATTTATCAGAGGTTAACATGCAAAAATATTAAACATTATACCATTCTCTGACTTTTCTCAGGAATTTTTGCAACAACGGTAAACTTTCTGTTTTCAAACAGCAACATGTATACTAGCAAAATAAGCATGGCAAAGGCTATCCTTGAAATTTTTATTGAAAATAAAGATGCAAAACATTACTATAAATAACAGTAAGCAAATAATAATAAAAAAAATGATGCTCCAAGTAGAACACATATCATGTGGTGAATAAAAATATAGCTCCAAGTAAGGTTACCGATGAACGAAGACGAAAGAGGGGATGCCATCCGGGGCATCCCCAAGCTTAGGCTCTTGGTTGTCCTTGAATATTACCTTGAGGTGACTTGGGAATCCCCAAGCTTAGGCTCTTTCCACTCCTTATTCCATAGTCCATCGAATCTTTACCCAAAACTTGAAAACTTCAACCACACAAAACTCAAAACAAAACTCGTAAGCTCCGTTAGTATAAGAAAATAAAACCACCACTTAGGTACTGTACTGAACTCATTCTAAATTCATATTGGTGTAATATCTACTGTATTATAGCTTCTCTATGGTTCATACACTCCGATACTACTCATAGATTCATCAAAATAAGCAAACAACACATAGAAAAAAGAATCTGTGAAAAACAGAACAGTCTGTAGTAATCTGTATCAAAAGTATACTTCTGGAACTCAAACAATTATGAAATAAATTGCTGGACCTAAGGAATTTTCCTATTAATAATCTTCAAAAATAATCAACCTAAAAGCACTATTCAGTAAAAAATGACATCTAATCTCGTGAGCACTAAAGTTTCTGTTTTTTATAGCAAGATCATATAGAGTTCACCCAAGTCTTCCCAAAGGTTCTACTTGGCACAAACACTAATTAAAACATGAAACCACATCTAACTAGAGGCTAGATGAATTATTTATTACTAAAAAGGAACAAAAAGCAAGGAACAAAAATAAATTGGGTTGCATCCCAACAAGCGCTATCGTTTAAAGCCCCTATCTAGGCATGATGATTTCAATGATGCTCACATAAAAGATAAGAATTGAAAAATAAATAGAGCATCATGAAGAATATGACTAGCACATTTAAGTCTAACCCACTTCCTATGCCTAGGGATTTTGTGAGCAAACAACTTATGGGAACAATAATCAACTAGCATAGGAAGGTACAACAAGCATAGCTTCAAGATTTTCAACACATAGAGAGGAAACTTAATATTATTTCAATTCCGACAAGCATATGTTCCTCCCTCATAATAATTTTCAGTAGCATCATGAAGTAATTCAACAATATAACCAGCACCTAAAGCATTCTTTTCATGATCTACTTGCATAGAAAATTTACTACTCTCCACATAAGCAAAATTCTTCTCATGAATAATAGTGGGAGCAAACTCAACAAAATAATTATCATGTGAGGCATAATCCAATTGAAAAAATAAAATCATGATGACAAGTTTCATGGTTATCATTATTCCTAATAGCATACAAGTCATCACAATAATCATCATAGATAGCAACTTTGTTCTCATAATCAATTGGAACCTCTTCCGAAATAGTGGAATCATCACTAAATAAAGTTGACACTCTCACAAATCCACTTTCATGTTCATCACAATAAGATTCAACATCCTCCAAAATAGTGGGATCACTACTTCCTAAAGTTGATACTCTTCCAAACCCACTTTCATCAATATAATCATCATAAATAGGAGGCATGCTTTCATCATAATAAATTTTCTCATCAAAACTTGGGGGACAAAAAATATCATCTTCATCAAACATAGCATCCCCAAGCTTGTGGCTTTGCATATCATTAGCATCATGGATATTCAAGGAATTCATACTAACAACATTGCAATCATGCTCATCATACAAAGATCTAGTGTCAAACATTCTATAGATTTCTTCTTCTAGCACTTGAGCACAATTTTCCTTTTCATCATACTCACAAAAGATATTAAAAAGACGAAGCGTATGAGAAAAACTTAACTCCATTTTTTTGTAGTTTTCTTTTATAAACTAAACTAGTGATAAAACAAGAAACAAAAAGATTCGATTACAAGATCTAAAGATATACCTTCAAGCACTCACCTCCCCGGCAACGGTGCCAGAAAAGAGCTTGATGTCTACTACACAACCTTCTTCTTGTAGACGTTGTTGGGCCTGCAAGTGCACAGGTTTGTAGGACAGTAGCAAATTTCCCTCAAGTGGATGACCTAAGGTTTATCAATCAGTGGGAGGCGTAGGATGAAGATGGTCTCTCTCAAGCAACCCTGCAACCAAATAACAAAGAGTCTCTTGTGTCCCCAACACACCCAATACAATGGTAAATTGTATAGGTGCACTAGTTCGGCGAAGAGATAGTGATACAAGTGCAATATGGATAGTAAATAAAGGTTTTTGTAATCTGGAAATATAAAAACAGCAAGGTAACTAATGATAAAAGTGAGCGTAAACGGTATTGCAATGGTAAGAAACAAGGCCTAGGGTTCATACTTTCACTAGTGCAAGTTCTCTCAACAATAATAACATAGATAGATCATATAACAATCCGTCAACATGCAACAAAGAGTCACTCCAAAGCCACCAATAGTGGAGAACAAATGAAGAGATTATGTGTCATGCCCAATATGCGACACTATCCTAAAGAGACTCGAAGGTCCCACCAAGGATAGAACCGCATATTGAAACACTTTTGCAAGGTGGATATCATTACATCAACATTACGTAATAGATGGCGATACATACAAAAAGGCATACAATGCCACATGAATACAACATCACAATACATAAGAGCATCATCCGACTACGGATGAAACACAAACAGAAACTCAAATGACATCCACCCTGCTAGCCCAAGCTGCCGACCTGGAACCTATCCCGTGATCGAAGAAGAAGTAGTAGAAGAACTCCAAGACAAGCAAACATCGCGCTCGCGTCAAGATCATCGCATAACCTGTACCTGCAACTATTGTTGTAGTAATCTGTGAGCCACGAGGACTCAGCAATCCCATTACCATGGGTATCAAGACTAGCAAAGCTTAATGGGAAAGGAAGGGGTAAAGTGGTGAGGTTGCAGCAGCGACTAAGCATATATGGTGGCTAACATATGCAAATAAGAGCGAGAAGAGAGCAAAAGGAACGATCGTGAAGCTAGCAATGATCAAGAAGTGATCCTGAACTCCTACTTACGTCAAACATAACCCAAAAACCGTGTTCACTTCCCGGACTCCGCCGAAAAGAGACCATCACGGCTACACACGTGGTTGATGCGTTTTAATACGGATCTGGTGTCAAGTTATCTACAACCGGACATTAACATATTCCCATCTGCCACATAACCGTGGGCACGGCTTTCGAAAGTTTAAACCCTGTAGGGGTGTCCCAACTTAGCCCATGATAAGCTCTCGCGATCAACGAAGGATATACCTTCTCTCAGGAAGACCCGATCAGACTCGGAATCCCGGTTTACAAGAAATTACGACAATGGTAAAACAAAACCAGCAAAGCCGCCCGATGTGCCGACAAATCCCGATAGGAGCTGCACATATCTCGTTCTCAGGGCACACCGGATGAACACTACATACAACTAAAACCAGCCCTCAAGTTGCCCCGAGGTGGCGCTGCAAGTGGATCTAGTTTGGACCAACACTCGAAGGAGCACTGGCCCGGGGGGGTTAAAATAAAGATGACCCTTGGGCTCCGGAAACCCAAGGGAAAAAGGGCTAGGTGAGGCAAATGGTAAAACCAAGGTTGGGCCTTTCTGGAGGAGTTTTATTCAAAGTGAACTGTCAAGGGGGTCCCATAAATCATCCAACCGCGTAAGGAACGCAAAATCCGGGAACATAACACCGGTATGACGGAATCTAGGGCAGCAAGAGTGGATCAAAACACCAGGCATAAGGCCGAGTCTTCCACCCTTTACCAAGTATATAGATGCATTAATTAAAAAAGAGATATTGTGATATCCCAACATAATCCTGTCCACCATGGAGCAATCTTCAACTTCACCTGCAACTAACAACGCTATAAGAGGGGCTGAGCAAAAGCGGTAACATAGCCAAGCAACGGTTTGCTAGGAAGGGTGAAAAGGTTAGAGGCTGACATGGCAATTTGGGAGGCTTGAAGAACAAGTGATAGGTAGCGCAGCATAGCGATAGAACGAAGCAACTAGCATAGCAATGATAGTAGTGAGATCCAGGGTAGCAGTCATCTTGCCTGAAATCCCGCTAGGAAGAAGAACGAGTCCATGAAGAAGACGAACGGGAGTAGTCGAACGAATCCTCACAATCGCAACATTACCAGAACTAAGAAGCAACACTGGAAAGAAACAAACAACATGGTAAACGCACAAGCATAATCATGGCATGATGCATAATCAATTATGATGCATGTCCGATTTAATGAGGCATGGCATGCTAAAGTGCAACAAACAACACTACAAATTATGTGGAGCTCAATATGCAATGAGTTGCATATTGATGAAACACCACATCAATTATTTAGTTCTCTCTTGTTTATGTAACCAACAATAATAAATGTTGTTAAACATGGCAAGGGGTGAAGCATAAGAAAACTACCTATCTAGGCAAGTTTAAATGAGGCCAGAACAACAAACAACAATTCCGAAAAATCCTCATGTCCATATTTTAACTTTTGTACTGTTCTGCCCTAAACACAATTTTAATGATATTAAACTGCAAAATGAAGTGCACCATGTTAAACTAGGCATTTTTCCACCCCATTTACATATAACGCACATTTACATATAACTAGGTTATTTAGTTATGAAATAAATCATTTTAGCATGGCATTTATGCAAAATTAAATAAACAACAAGTTAAACATATTTAACATGGATGAAAGTGGCAAATTATTAATCTAAACAAAATTCTAAGCATTTTACATGTATAAGTTATTTACAAATGATGCACATTTCTGGAATTATTATATGCATGATGTTGAGGGTTTTTCTGTAAAACTGCAGCCTCTGGATAATGTCTAAATTCGCGGGCAAGGAAAAAAACACATCACGGGCCGAAACTAGCTAGCCCAACAAAGCACAGAGTGAAGCGCTGGATCTGAAGCTCACCAGGCCTCATGGGCCGGCTCGGTGGGGAGGCTGGCTTGGATCGATCGATGAAGGGGATCGAGCGGGCTGGAGGTCAACGCACGGCTGAGGAGACTTGGCGCTGGTCGTCCTCCTTGCACGCAGAAGCAGGGGAACAGCACGACGACGAAGAGGCCAGGCGCACCGGCACGATGCAGAGGAGGCGCCGGCACGGAACTTGGCGAGGCGGCGGCGGTAGGGCTTGCCGGCGGCGCCTTGGAGGCGGGGACGAGGCCGAAGACATGGGGCCGCGTCGGATCTGTCAGAGACGGCCACGAACAGAGCAGAGCGGCGACGGGAGCTGCAAGGCCATGGCGGGGGGAGAAATTCAGACAAGATGCTGAGAGATTACAGAGAGAGAGAGAGAGAGAGAGAGAGAGAGAGAACCGAAGGGAGAGCTGGATGAGGTGAGGAGACCTGGCCGGTGCGGGGTGCTCGAGGAGGTCGTGGGGTGGAGCTCCGGCAAGACGCACGGGAGGCTGCAGAGAGATCCATGGGCGGTTCCTTTCCACGGCAGAGAGAGAGCCCTGAGAGATGAATACAAAGGGAGGAGGAAGAACGAGGGAAGGAGGCGGGGCATGGCGCTGGACCTGGTCCTGCTGCAGGGGTCGACGAGGAAGACGGGACGCGGTTCAGGCGGCCCAGCTGGCGCTGAAGGTGCGCACAAGCGAGGCCGTCATCCTCCGGCATCGAAGCAGAGGAGGCAACGCTCTCGGGTCGCAGGGGAGGCAGCAGCAGAGTCCAGCGCAGGGAAGGCAGAGGAGGCACGGTTCCAATCTGTGACGACGCGTGGGGGAGTCCTGGTACTCCAACGGCTTGGCTTGGCGACTGGCGTGGCGGTGGCTTGGACGCCGGCGACGTGACGACGGGCGAGGACGAGGGAGCGAGAGGGGATTTGGCCAGGTAGGATCTGGATCAATCCCGAGGAAGGAGGAGACTTGTTCGAGCGCTCCGGTTGGGCTGGTGGGGAGAACGAGGAGAAGGTGGAGGCTACGATTGGTCTCGGGTGGAACTGGATCAGGAGGATCCAGAGGGAGAGAAGGCAGGTAGGTGGCGGTGGAGGGATTCAGAGGATGGGACAGCTCCCCTAGATTTTAGGGTTGCTCTATTTATATAGTAAGTAGGCTAGGTTTTGGGGATATTTGATCCCTCCGATTTTTAATCGGACGATCGAGAAAAATAGGCTAGGGAGTCCAAATAAGAAAACGGGGATGTTTTATAGACGTTAGGGGATGATGCGGATCCATCGGTAACGACAGACCGGTTCTGGTTCGGGCAATTTTCGGACGCGCACACGAGGGGGTCTGAGAGAGGTTAGTTGGTTTGACAAGAGGGAATGGAAAACCCGGTTGGTCTCGGAACGGCCAACAAAAGCAAGGGGGGACACGGCAACTACGAGCGGATGCAAGTTTTATGAAAATGATGCCGATGCATTGTGAATGATGACATGAGACAAGATGCATAACAAGAACAAAATGCAAAACAACAGACAAAAACCCAACCACGGAGGAAAATAACATATCGCATCTCCGGAAAAGGCAAGAGTTGGAGTTACGAATATGGAAAGTTGTATCCGGGGCGTTACAACACTCCACCATTACGAGAGGATCTCGTCCCGAGATCTAGGATGGCACCGGAGAGAAGTAGAAAAGGAAGAGGAGAGGTAAAACTAAGTTGCTTCTTTGACGAACGAGTGAAACCACGAAGCTTGAGAGGTTGAGAAATTTATAAGAAAGAGTACAACAGAGATGAATGAGATTGCAACAATCCGTTGGAAAAGAGGAACAAGGAACATTACGAGAACTTGAAGGTTGCAAAAACATGAATCAAGAGTTTAATGGACAAGATAGAATTCGAAACCACTCCGGTTAAAACAAGATGAGAGAGGAAGAATTTGGGCAGCACTCCATTTGAACATGGAAGGACTAGAACATGAACTTGAGAAGATGGGATGATACTTGATGAAATCAACAACACACTACCTCCGAAACTATTGAAAGAATGGCACAAGGGGTAAGTAAGATTTCAGACAGCTCTCCGGTTGAGGAAGGAGGCAAAACTTGATAAGATGAGAGAACTCGAATGAAAACACGACACGCCGGTTAAATGGATAAGCATGAAAAGAACATGATCTTGACAAAACGAGGTGATGGGTGAAGAGCGCAGCATCACAATGACTCTGAAATGAAAGAATAGAAGCTAGATCGTTGTGATAAAGGGAACGGAGAAGGAAATGACAACTCCTACCACAATTGAATTTGGAAAGCATGCTTGCAAGAAGGTTAGAACAAAGTTGTTGGAAGAACAACAACGAAAAGAATAAGTTTGTAGTGGGCTTATGGAAACATCTCTACATTATGAGGTGACAACCGACCACTAAAGGAAACAATTGCTTGTTTTAGATCGACGAAGAGATGAACACTTCTTCCACAAAGATGATAAAGAGATAACTTGGATCATTGATAAGCACCACAAATAGCAACATTCCCAATGGAAGGCTTTAGGTGAAATATGACACAATATAACTCCAATGGAGGGATTAATAGGTTGAAACGATCTCCTGAACGAAGAGAAATGATGGATTTAAAATATCTCATTCTTGACAACATATGAATCATGAAACATGAAGGAAATTGTCAAGAGTGACATAACACCACCTCAAAAGATAAGGTAGAAAGAATTGCACTTTGGAATGCAAGATGAAGAATACTTGAGCTCCTCAAAACAAAAACATGTGTTGAGCACCATGTTTATTTTAGAGTATAGCTTGACGGATCATAACTTCAAAAGAAATCTTGAAGAATGAAAAGAATCCTTGACGAACCACCATGTATAGCCTGCCTGAAGAACTCTAGTAATAAAAGAATGATAGAAAGGAAGAGAAGTTGAAAACACAAGGTGAAGCCTTGCAATGAATTAGATGGAGCATCACAACAATATAATTGAGAAAACTTGGAACTCCGGAAAAGGAAAAGATGAAACACTAGAACGGAGAATTACTTCATCATGAACAATCTCCGGAAGAAAAGAATTGAATCACCTCGAGGAAATAAGAATAAGATTTATTGTATGCTTACCCTTTATCAAATTAAATTGATGACAAGCAATGGATTTGGCACACTACTTATTCCCGTAGAAAGGATTAAAAGAGACATAGCACAAACTTGAGAAGGTCTTGATGGAACCACTGGTGGGATTGAAACAACGAATAAATTAATATGAGAACAAAGGAAGAGGAATCTTGAACAAACCGCCGTAATAATTGAAAATGAAAGTAGCAAAGGCACAATTCACCGGGAAGAATTGGAAAACGAATGAAGATACTTGAGGGGATTTAGATACAAGTGAACGAAGAGATCATGAGCTTATTAGAGAATACTTGAATGATGCACCGGTTAGATTTGGAGAACAAGAGTTGAAGGTTGAGAATGAGTAATATTCAGAAATGATGGCATTCAGATTATCAAGAAAGGAAGCAACTCCTGAAATGCGTCGGATGGTTGAAAAGAATTCTCACAGTCGAAAACAATTATGAGACGACGACATAAGCTAGAACTATGAATCTTCAAGAGAACGGACCCAGATTTAAGAGAAATCCTTCTTCAGTCGTCAAATGTTGAGAATGATGATGAGAACCACCATGAATTGTTGAGATACCTCGGGAGAATTAAAAGAGGAAAGGTTGAGCCAAAGATGAAAAGAATTTGAAAACAACCTTGGAGAAGGCATGTGACTGATGAAAATTCATTCTTACGTCAAACTCTGAAAAGAATTTGGAAATAACTCCGGGAGAATTAGAAGAGTCAGGTAAGATCCTGGAAAAAGGCCTATGGGTTAAGGCCCACTGAAAAGAAACACCGTTAAAAAGGTCGCTTGGAAGAGATATTGCATCGGTTGAATTAAATGACTTGAATGAGAGAACAACCTCGAAATATCTTGAACGGATTGAGAATGGAAATAGAAGTCTTGTGAGATATCTTCAGCACTCCAGAACAAATGAATAGGAAGTAGTGAATGATAAAGAGGTGCATCGGCAAGAGAAGACATTTGAAACAAGGAAAGGATATGATCGACAAAGCTTGAATTGGATCCACCGGACAAGAAACAACAATGCGGGATGATGAACTTGAAACTGTTGAGCATCTTCATGGGAAATCATCGGATAAGAACATTGAAAGAAAAGAATGAAGAGACTTCCCACAAATAAAAGGATACATGATTAAGAAATCTGAGTCCTTGAAGAAAAAGGGTGGGAGGGCGGGGAAAACAAAGACAACTTGGGATGGATGAAACAAACATCGGTGAGAAAACTTAGAGTTCATCTCGTGAATGTTGAAATGATCTGATCCACTTGAAGAGAAGCACACCGGTCAGAAAGAATTGACATTACAATCTCGATGATCAAAAGGATTAGTACTCCCATAGAAATATGAGAACAACGCTTGAAAGGTATGGAATCAACACTTGACATTGAAGCAACTCGAATACCACAACTCAAAACCAAACAAAGGATTGGCTTGTAGAATAATCCGGAACAAATACATATGATAGAGATTTACCCAATCCCATATCATTCATCTGTCGGAAAGATATTCTAGGAGCTACTTGAATTTCCACCTATAAAACTCCCAAAACTTTCTGGTTATGCAATCTGGTGTTGGGGATACAGGGGAAGCAATATATCTCACCCAAACTAACAATACCTACATCCAAGCTGTATCCATCTATCAACACATAAGCAAGAAACCTTCAGAAATCGTGTACCTCAACCTTCGAAAATCATCTGTTATATGAGTTATGGCAATACTCCCGAACTCCCGCCCCAGTACTGGGTGGCGTCGAGGTTATCTCACCAACAACTACATAAAAGAGATTTTCGATGTCGGCAAAACTCAGGTATTCCAGAACTGCAACGATAAAATTGTGACGACAACACTTCGGAGCTCAACTCCCCGGGTCACTGCCACATAAAAGGTAGGAGGCACCAAGAACAATGTTCTTGTCACAAAACCATCAGAACGATTCCAAGATACGCGCGTGATCCTAATTTTTTTAGTGAAATTTCAGGAGAGGAAAGACAAAACATCTACGTCAGTAGACCTCACCAGAGCGACAAAGGGGCTGGGGAGTAAAAAGAATCCTACTCTCCGATATATATAAACCTAAGACTCAAAATAGTTTTCTTCTAGACTCAACAACGTCCAACAATCAAGGGGGCTCCTATGGTCGGTCGAGGCTCTGGTACCAACTTGTCACGCCCAATATGCGATACTATCCTAAAGAGACTCGAAGGTCCCACCAAGGATAGAACCGCATATTGAAACGCTTTTGCAAGGTGGATATCATTACATCAACATTACATAATAGATGGGGATACATACAAAAAGACATACAATGCCACATGAATACAACATCACAATACATAAGAGCATCATCCGACTACGGATGAAACACAAACAGAAACTCAAACGACATCCACCATGCTAGCCCAGGCTGCCGACCTAGAACCTATCCCCTAATCGAAGAAGAAGCAGTAGAAGAACTCCAAGACAAGCAAACATCGCGCTCGCGTCAAGATCATCGCATAACCTGTACCTGCAACTGTTGTTGTAGTAATCTGTGAGCCACGAGGACTCAGCAATCCCGTTACCATGGGTATCAAGACTAGCAAAGCTTAATGGGAAATGAAGGGGTAAAGTGGTGAGGTTGCAGTAGCGACTAAGCATATATGGTGGCTAACATACGCAAATAAGAGCGAGAAGAGAGCAAAAGGAACGGTCGTGAAGCTAGCAATGATCAAGAAGTGATCCTGAACTCCTACTTATGTCAAACATAACCCAAAAACCGTGTTCACTTCCGGACTCCGCCAAAAAGAGACCATCACGGCTACACACGCGGTTGATGCGTTTTAATACGGATCTGATGTCAAGTTATCTACAACTGGACATTAACAAATTCCCATCTGCCACATAACCACGGGCACGGCTTTCAAAAGTTTAAACCCTGCAGGGGTGTCCCAACTTAGCCCATGATAAGCCCTTGCGATCAACGAAGGATATACCTTCTCCCAGGAAGACCTGATCAGACTCGGAATCCCGGTTTACAAGACATTTCGACAATGGTAAAACAAAACTAGCAAAGCTGCCCGATGTGCCGACAAATCCCGATAGGAGCTGCACATATCTCGTTCTCAAGGCACACCGGATGAACACTACGTACAACTAAAACCAGCCCTCAAGTTGCCCTGAGGTGGCTCTGCAAGTGGCTCTAGTTTGGACCAATACTCGAAGGAGCACTGGCCCGGGGGGGTTAAAATAAAGATGACCCTCGGGCTCCGGAAACCCATGGGAAAAAGGGCTAGGTGAGGCAAATGGTAAAACCAAGGTTGGGCCTTGCTGGAGGAGTTTTATTCAAAGCGAACTGTCAAGGGGGTCCCATAAATCACCCAACCGCGTAAGGAACGCAAAATCCGGGAACATAACACCGGTATGACGGAAACTAGGGTGGCAAGAGTGGAACAAAACACCAGGCATAAGGCCGAGTCTTCCACCCTTTACCAAGTATATAGATGCATTAATTAAATAAGAGATATTGTGATATCCCAACATAATCCTGTCCACCATGGAGCAATCTTCAACTTCACCTGCAACTAACAATGCTATAAGAGGGGCTGAGCAAAAGTGGTAACATAGCCAAGCAACGGTTTGCTAGGAAGGGTGAAAAGGTTAGAGGCTGACATGGCAATTTGGGAGGCTTGAAGAACAAGTGATAGGTAGCGCAGCATGGCGATAGAACGAAGCAACTAGCATAGCAATGATAGTAGTGAGATCCAGGGTAGCGGTCATCTTGCCTGAAATCCCGCTAGGAAGAAGAACGAGTCCATGAAGAAGATGAATGGGAGTAGTCGAACGAATCCTCGCAATCGCAACATTAACTAAGAAGCAACACCGGAAAGAAACAAACAACATGGTGAACGCACAAGCATAATCATGGCATGATGCACAATCAAGTATGATGCATGTCCGGTTTAATGAGGCATGGCATGGCAAAGTGCAACAAACAACACTACAAATTAAGTGGAGCTCAATATGCAACGAGTTGCATATTGACGAAACACCATATCAATTATTTAGTTCTCTCTTGTTTATGTACCCAACAATAATAAATGTTGTTAAACATGGCAAGGGGTGAAGCATAAGACAACTACCTATCTAGGCAAGTTTAAATGAGGCCGGAACAACAAACAACAATTCCGAAAAATCCTCATGTCCATATTTTAGCTTTTGTACTGTTCTGCCCTAAACACAATTTTAATGATGTTCTACTGCAAAATGAAGTGCACCATGTTAAACTAGGCATTTTTCCACCCCATTTACATATAAAGAACATTTCAAACCGAGCTATGGTTATTTAGTTATGAAATAAATCATTTTAGCATGGCATTTATGCAAAATTAAATAAACAGCAAGTTAAACATATTTAACATGGATGAAAGTGGCAAATTATTAATCTACACAAAATTCTAAGCATTTTACATGTATAAGTTATTTACAAATGATGCACAGTTCTGGAATTATTATACGCATGATGTTGAGGGTTTTTCTGTAAAACTGCAGTCTCTGGATAATGTCTAAATTCGCAGGCAAGGAAAAAAACACATCACGGGCCGAAACTAGCTAGCCCAACAAAGCACAGGGTGAGGCGCTGGATCTGAAGCTCACCAGGCCTCATGGGCCGGCTCGGTGGGAAGGCTGGCTTGGATCAATCGATGAAGGGGATCGAGCGGGCTGGAGGTCAACGCACGGCCCAGGAGACTTGGTGCTGGTCGTCCTCCTCGCACGCAGAAGCAGGGGAACAGCGCGACGACGAAGAAGCCAGGCGCACCGGCGCGATGCAGAGGAGGCACCGGCAGCGGAACTTGGCGAGGCGGCGGTGGCAGGGCTTGCCAGCGGCGCCCTGGAGGCGGGGACGAGGCCGAAGACACAGGGCCGCGTCGGATCTATCGGAGACGGCCACGAACAGAGCAGAGCGGCGGCGGGAGCTGCAAGGCCATGGCAGGGGGAGAAATTCAGACAAGAGGCTGAGAGATTAGAGAGAGAGAGAGAGAGAGAGAACCGAAGGGAGAGCTGGATGAGGTGAGGAGACTTGGCCGGCGCGGGGTGCTCGAGGAGGTCATGTGGTGGAGCTCCGGCAAG